>NC_142814.1:41243526-41395780 GCF_049724085.1 Artemia sp. Qi Xiang Cuo | reverse complement strand
ATCAAGGAGGCACACTTGTGCCTCTATAAAGAGGCGACCCACCACAATGTTAAGCGATTTCAGGTCCTAGAGGTCGCAGAGAGACGGCGGTAATCGCATTTTGTAGCCCAAGCTCAAACTAAGAAACTTGCAAAATTTCATCCTCCTCCGACTTTATCTTCATGGTGTAAACTGGGTCGGACGTTTCGGCCCTCCCACCACAGCCCCCCTTTAACGTTGTCTGATTGGGCTGAAATTAAGAGGTTAAGCGTTCCCCGGGCCCGAGAGCTTGTCCTCGAAATTTCAGCTTAATCCAATCACTCCTTCTGTTTTCACAAAACCAAATATAGCCACTTAAAATACATCTCTTTTTTTTTCTTAGCCACGCCTACAAAACATCGTTGGCAACAAATCCAGGTGTATGAGTATTCATTTAAAGCATAATTTGACCTGTTAGGGCCTGGTGATATTTTCTCACCGAAACAATAACCCCCCCGACGTTACCGTTACGAAAATCCACGTGCTCCTCTCTTAGCCCATGTTAATTTTTCCCACCCCACCCCCCCCCTGTAACGGTGTCCGATCGGGCTGAAATTTAGAGGATAAGCTTTACTGGGGGTTGGGAGCTTATCCTCGAAATTTCAGCTCAATCTGATCACTCCTTTCCGGTTTTCCAAAAACCACATATCAAGATTTTTGAGAATTTGCTTGCGTCGAAAATAGCTTCAATTTGCTAAACAACAATCACTATTGTGTTTGTACAGTCCAGCGGCTGATACTCCCGACTTTCAGACGGAAAACCCGGGTTCGATTCACCATCCGAGTATCTTTTTTATATACTTTGAAAAGAAACTCAGTTTCTTTTTTAAATTATTTGAAAAAAATTACGTTTTCTAAAGAGTTAAAGAGGCTGAGTTACAAGGTCGACCCTTAAAACGTACAGGGATTAGGAGGCACAGTTGGGGGGCTGTTAAAGAGGCTGAGTCACAAGTTCGAACCTTAAAACGTACAGGGATTAGGAGGCACCCTGTACGACGTGATTTGAGTATTCAGGAATTAAAAGCCTTAACACAAGAATGTTCAAGAGCGGGGGTTTGGGGGGCGGCAGCCCCCATCTTTAACTCCTGACACGATCAGCTAACAGTTAGTCAAGCAATAATAAGTAATAAACTGTACAAAAACGTGCAGAAATTATTTGAAAAAAACTACGTTTTCTAAAGAGTTAAAGAGGCTGAGTTACAAGGTCGAACCTTAAAACGTACAGGGATTAGGAGGCACAGTTGGGGGGCTACCACCCCCCAAACCCCCGCTTTCGCAGCCTTTAAATATAAAAAAAAATTTCTTTAAACTGAAAGTAAGGAGCGACATTAAAACTTAAAACGAACAGAAATTATTCCGTATATGAAAGAGGCTGTGCCCTCCTCAACGCCTCGCTCTTTACGCTAAAGTTTTTATTGTTTAAAAAAAGAGTTGTGAGAAAGTCAAACTTTAGCGTAAAGAGCGAGGCGTTGAGGAGGGCACAGCCTCTTTCATATACGGAATAATTTCTGTTCGTTTTAAGTTTTAATGTCGCTCCTTACTTTCAGTTTAAAGAAATTTTTTTATATTTAAAGGCTGCGAAAGCGGGGGTTTGGGGGGCGGTAGCCCCCCAACTGTGCCTCCAAATCCCTGTACGTTTTAAGGTTCGACCTTGTAACTCAGCCTCTTTAACTCTTTAGAAAACGTAGTTTTTTTCAAAAAATTTAGGTCCATTAACTTAAAACAATTAAGTAAATGAAAATCGGAAAGTAGGTAGTTTAACACTATCCAAAACAGAAACAACAGACCGCCCTAAACTACACCTACCACAATTTTACATATTTGTTATGAAGCTTAACAGTCAGTTGTCTGTTTTGTGGCGTGTGAATTTAATAGGCAAGAGTTAACTTGGCTCCTCCTTCCTTATATTTCATAGTTGGAACTTTATGCATCTCTGGTGTGTAATGGGTATTTAGCTTCGTATTATTTTATATTTATTTTTTTCCTGATGTTTTCTGTTTCACAATTTTCTTGATTTTATTTTCTCCCTTTATTAGATATTTTTTCTAAAACTTTGTACTGAAAAAGAATAATCACAAGCACTTTACCTAAATAAATGCTAAATAATTTAAAACGTTTACCGTTTTTCTTTTATTTTATTGAATTCTTACTTAGAGCCCGTTTTGTTAAAAGAGAACGATTAACAAAAAAAAAAAAAAAAAAATAGAAAAAAAAAAAAGAAAAAATAAATTCTATTAAAAATGTTAAAATACTAACGCCCATGTATTTAAAAAAAACAAAATCTAATTTAGTTCGAAAAAAATTGTTCCTTTGTACAATATATCCGAGACAAAATAACACTTTATTAATGTAAGAAGAGCAGAATATTATTCACAGAATAACAAAAAATTAAATCTAAAACGAATAGAACAGAAATAGGTACCTTTAACTCATATACCAAGAACTAACAAATTAAATCAATAACTGTAATCACTTTATGATCAATTGATAGATAATAAAAAACTAGAACGATCCTAACTATAATGTCACAAGCTACATGAGAGTGTCAAAGAAATGTAAATTTTAAAAACCTAAATAAATCTGCTTCGGACGCGTTTTTGTTTTTTAAGCCACTGCAAAAGAACTCACTATTTCTAAAACTTTTGTAAAAAGAAACAATCTGAGACTGCACCATAAATCAAAGAAAGTTTCCTAAACTGATATAAAATGTACTAGTGCCCAGTAAGAATCTCCCACACAATCCAAACGCAATGAGCAACTTTGTACTGAGTAAAGAACATCGAGGGGGGGGGGGCAATGTATTGGTCGACATATAGGGAGGTTCTATATGGGGAATTTTATAATTTTTAAAGGTAAAAAACCACATTTTAAATGGTAGTAAAAACATTTATGTAACTTAATTTTATAACTAGACAAAATGTCCCACAACCCATCTGCAATGAGATTTTTAAAAATAACCTTAACGATTTATGAATTTTTGAATCCCTGTAAAGCGGGTTTTATTTTACCTATTATCCTAATAAGTCGTATATTGTCAAATTGAGATACTGTCTATTAATGTGTAGAACAGTAAATTATAAATGACTAACAAACAGGGCAATGTGCAGAGTATTAATTGAAAATTCTTGATTAAATATATTATTTGTTATTTAGTATAATGTTTAAAAAAAGAAATTTTAAATTCTGCCTACTTGTACAGATTAGTTTCGAGATTGTGGGTCTGAAAAGGATCTTTACATAAACGCACAGCACTGTTTGGGGGGTTAATACAACTAGAGAACATTTTATCTACAACAAAAGAAAACATCTACCGACATGCACAGTATATCAGCAGCAACACAATTATTAAACGATATTGTATAACTTTTTCTGAGTTCCTCTGGATAATGTTCATCAGGTGGAGTGTGGTGTTTTGAACGTCATACGAGTAATAATCATACCTTTTCTTAACCATTTTCTAGAAAAAAATCTATATTGTTATTTTGTGGACCAAGAAGAACACGGTGCTTACCCGGTAAGAAATATGGATATAACATTACAAAAATTAAACTCATCGTTAAGTAATATAAAAAACCCCAATAGGAACTATACAAGGTATGGAAAGTTTCGCGATGATGTGAAAGGTATAGTACTGATGTCAACTGATGGTTGTCTTTATAACAGATTTATAATACAATACTTTTTTATCATCTAAGAAAACTAAATGAAAGAAAGATAAACCAAGAAAAACAAATTGTAGTTTTAGCAAAACATCCTACAGGTTCACGAATAAGTCAACCAGGAGACACTAGAAACCAAAGGGGATGAGTAATTTACTGTATTGTCAACTCTGGACTAAGCCGAGTAGACAGAGTCGTGTTTAATTGCATTTTTACATCTCTGAATTAACATCTTAAATGGGTTTCGTATTTAACGTAGATGCTTTCTTTTTATTAATAAACAACAAGAGATGTAAATATACTTATGAAATCTCGGGAGGAACGGGTTTGAGTCAAGAATACAAAGACTATCAGGAATCGTCATGCCCAGGTATCATGCCGAAAAAGCGTACACTTGACTTGGTCCCCGTGTACAACCGCTGGAAACGTACTGGAGTCGAAAAGTTTTTCACTCATGCAAAATAAAATTGTACTTGAGATACAGTGGTCACTCTATTTTATTCTTCCTATGTATGTTTTAAGTAACAAACAAGTATCATAATTAAATTAAATGAACACTATGATTTTAAATTAGTAATCGGTAAATGTTTTACCGTAACTATACTTTAGTAACCTTATCTATCTTAAACAACCCTATCACTTTTATAAGTTATATATAATTTCAGAAATACTCTTAGCTTAGATATGAGAAGACTATCCTGCAATCATAAACTAGATAATACTTCGTGAAAAATCTCCGACAATATGAACGAAGACTCCAGCGATGTGTGGTGGTTTGAAAGTGTGTCCAAATGGCTCCAAACAGTCACTGCACGGTATCAACGTTACGACTCTCAAATACCTCAAAGAGGGAAAAATTTCCTGCAAAAATCAAACATTTAAAATCTAAAACTAACCTATACTTGAATTTTATATACGAATATGAAAAACATAATCTTAATATTAATTTAAAAAAATAGTAAATGATTATATTGCTGAAACAATACTGAGAAAAAATCAACATATTTAAAAAAATTCCGACTTTAACAGGTTAAAAGTATAATTGAAGGAAGAAAACATTAAACGAAACCTAACTAGATATTTTTTACTTACCGTATAAGACATTTTATAATTAACCGAAACCTAGATCTTGTTTCTTTACGATGACTTAATTAAGATTAATATATTTATTATATTATTAATTTCATAATAATGAACAAATATTTGTTTAATATAAATAATTTAAATAAAAATGGATTATAAAAATAAATGTTATTGTAAAAATTTTCTATCGAATTATCATATAATTGTTAAAATTATATAAAGATTTGTATCGGTTTTATACCTTAAGGCCTACACGACTCTTTGCTTATTTTTTTCTTTTATTGTCAAACCCAAAAACTGCACAGCTACAATTACGTTTTTGATTTAAATAAAATTTACACATGTCAATTTCATTTAGTCTTGTAATATTCCAATATCTATGGTTGAAAAAAAAGAAAGAAAAATATCATTAAAATATATTAAATATTTAATCTGGATAAAACAAAGGAATCTCAAAAAAAATAAAAACATAGAAAGACGCTTCTTATTAAAATAACGTTAATATGAGACAAAAATATCATTCTATAATTTAATCTAAGTATTTTTAAAACACCTTCTATTTAAAGACAGGTGTATTGAATCTTGAAAAACACCCGAATGTATTTTATAGAGATTTGTAAAATTTATCTTAAAAATAAAACCAAATATTTATACAACATATAAAAATATATCTTATATATTTTTTTAAAACCCAAAGGTTCGATAGGATATACCCGGATCAATAAAAAATTGTATAACTAAAACTCTTACATAACCCATAACTAAATATAGTAATTTTTTTATTTAGCTAACTCAATGAAATAATTAATTAAATTATTTTTGATACATTGTGTTGTCTAATATTTATTGTCCATTGTGCGTGTAAATAAGATTTTTATTAATTATATAAATATTCAAATAACCTTATAAATATAATTAATGTTATTATATTTTTAATACATAAAATAATAATTTCAAAACAAAAAAAAATAGATGGATTGTAGATTAAAATTGAAAGGATTTCTCCTATATATTTTTTTAGAAATAATTTTCTGGCTTATAGTTCTAGGCAGAATAAATCATAGTGTAGTTACAATATGTATATCCTTAAATTTGTTTATTACTAGTATTGTTCATATTTTGTAAGCTTTCCAATTTTTAGATATTATTTTTTTATATATTACAATATGTTCGAACTCATAATTAATTTATTAAATTAGACTAAATTATAAAACATAACTTTTCTTTTTTTTATCTAAAAAGCCTAATTTTTAATTAGGCCAAATCTTTCTTACCCCACCAGTTACAAAAACACCCATTATATATTTTAAAAAGTCGGAATCTTCTTTTCAGTAAAAACTTTCCTATCATATTAGTAACCATATATAACTATTTGATTTAATATATTGTTTATTATTTATTAAAATCCCATTTTAAAATGAAAAATTATAATTTCCTTTATATTAGATTTATTATATGAAATTTGTCACTGTTTTTTCATCATCGTAATACTATTTCTATTGATACTGAATTTGATTGAATATGCTGTTTACTAAATAAAATTTTCATATTCCATTAATTGTTATTCTTTAAAAAGTAATTAAAATTAAAATATATTTTAACATAATTATTTTTTTAAAATTAATTAAAAGTTATTACTTCTATGACTTTTAGTATGAACTATAATCCGATACTAAAATAATTTTAACAAGTAAGAAACTAAGATAAAGTTTAGTACAGATAACCTACCCTAAAGGTTTTGACATTATTCTATATTTCTCATAAGTGGAACAAACATCTAGTTAAAACATAAATCCTCTCTTCATTACTGTTGGTGGGACAGTGTGTTAGTGGTTGGGTATAACCACGTTATTTATAAGTGTTTATGTGATAATAAGAGTAGTAATTTATTTAGGTAATAAATAAACGTAATCGTTTAAATTACATTAGTAATAAATCACGCCAATTAAAACAGCAAAAAAAAAGCCCTCCTCCGTACTTATTACAGTTTAATAAAACTACTACATTGGCCCTAGACATCAATAACATAAAACCATTGCTTTAATTGCAGTTAACTATTAACATTAGTCTTGGTGGGGCTAAGATCACTTTCACGAATAATTGATTTCCAGTGATCCTTTCTCGTAGCTCCAAAAAAAGAAAAAAAATCTCCACACTCGCCACACCAGCCACACAATCTCCACTAGCGTAAAAGTAAAACATAGTGTTAAAGGACATATCCATAGGGAAGACTACAACAATTTATATGCACAATTTTTATAAAAGCAGGGTTTGCAATGGTAGTAGATGTATTTTATAATCTATATGTAAAAAGTAACATGCATTAATATTCTCTTTTCTATGTAATATATAAGAAATCAGCAGATAGCATCCAAACCAACCAAAATCTGATTAATATCAACCTTAGAAACACAAACTTTAATAATAAAACAGAAATTAAAACATTATTATATGACATTCTAATAAATTAACGCAATAGAAATTTTTTAACAGTATTTAAAAATGAGATGTCGTTAACATCTCTCATTGGTGTATATGAAAAAAAAGTTTGACCAACAGACTAGCCTTTAATCTACAAACTACTCAATGTATTGGTGAGTATTAAGTAAAAAATTTTTCTAACCTACCATTTAGAAATTTAATTGCCCAAAAATCCAAAACCGTATAAACTAACCACTTCTCACTTTTGAATATAGTATATAAATATGGAAAACGAACAACCACCCTGACTAATACCTATAAGCGACGTTATTACGATTCATGGATAAAATCCTAACTTCTATTGAAAGATCACCACACAACCTAACACAGTACTAAAAGTTGCAAAGGCCAAATGTTGCGATTTAATAAATGACGAAAACGAAAGAAAACTGAAAGTACGAGATAAAATTTTCAATCAATATCATAAAATATAAATATCCTTCAAGACCATACAAATTATAATATATTTAAAATAATTATTAAACAAAAAGAACCATCCCCAAAAAACTTGCCTAACAAGCCATTAAAACTTAACACCATCAACATTGAACAAATAACTAATATCCTAAACTTCTATAAATGAAAGCTCCGAAAAAAATCTCAACTAAACTCCGAAACATTTTAAATTGTTTGTTTTAATTAATTTCCCCAACTACCACCAACAACATTCTAAAAGAACATAATACAGTAGAAGCATCCCCATCGGAAAAAACAAACCTTAACTATAATAAGAGCGTAATATAAAGTAGCTAATTTAATTAATGTCCTTACTAGAACAGAAAGAACATCCAGTAATACTTACAACGATATTTAAGGTAAAATAAATAAATAAAGCAAAAGATTATCTTTATATCAAAAAAGATCGTTAAATTAACTTATTCCATACGTAGCGATAGCAAGCGTAATCATTCCCAATACTACCCACCAACCACACGCTCAATACTAACTTATAAAAAAATCTAAAGTAATTAAACTAATGATTCCTTGATTATCGAGTATCGTAATTATTAAAAAAGATGGAGAGAGTTAACCCCGTTCAATAAATCAGAAAACAAGAACTACCTTGTGAACATTTTATATCCTATCTGAAAATTATATATACGAATAGTTACAATTTTAGTTATGATATGGCTAATTTAATCCTAAAATAACATAATTTTTAAAACGATGTAAATTATGTTTAAAAAGATTTTTTATAAATATTTGTCATTATTAGTCATACTACTAACAAATAATAAATACGCATATTTTATAAAGAGCCTGTCAACAAACAATCATACTTGTATAACGTAATGTAGAGACTACCTCAGCATATTTATAAATGTACACTTATTTGTTTATACTGTAAGTAAAAAAGACTTTTGTGGGTTAATAAAACATAAAATAACTCATTTAAGTATATCGATGTGTATAGTTATTTGAATACTGACTGATATTGTGAGAAAAGCACTCACATGAAGATAGAATTCAACACACATTTATAATCAGTGTATATAAAACCGATCTGAAAATAATGTGGTTATATTTTTTTAAAGCAATTTTTATATAAACACTTGATAAAAGGGTGATACAAATCGTGGTCAACGATATTTAAATAACAGAAAATTAAGAAAACATGTAACCGCAAGAAAAAGCGCATCCACATTAATATAAAATTTAGCTTGTAAAATATAATATATATTAATATATGACCATTGTCTAAGACATGTAAGTAATATTTGAGGAACCATAATTCCAAAATTATTAATATAATTCATAAATAAGCCATAATAAAGATACTAAATAACGAAACCTTCAACCAAAAAGCAAACCAGTAAAAACCACAAATAAGACCAACTTGAATCCTTCTTTTAGAACTAATCAAGCACTAACAAAAAAAGGCTGAGCTTAGCACACTACTAAAAAAACATCTACTACTCCATGATAATATAAATTACCATCATAATAAAAAAAAACCCGTAAGATACGCACTTAGATAGTCATTTAATTTATATTTCTATAAATTAATAGATAAATATAAACCCATTAAAATATTTTACTTTTTGAAAGACGATGGGAAAAAAAACTTACCCACCAAATATACAGACTTATATCATAACCCCTACTCATGATTATTAACCTTATCCTTAAAAGAATAATATATTTTAACATATTTTTTTGAACTATAAACCATAACTTCTAATAATACCAAAGTAAAATCTGATTCTCACTAAAATGTAAAACCAGAAAACCTTATAAGAGCACTTAACAAGTAATATTCAAAACAATTTCTCTAATACTGATAAATAAAATCTTCTGTAAAGTGAGAATATCTTTCATTTTACAGTAAAAATTACATTTTGCAATACTAAAAAAACTAACTTTCCACATTTGATCAGAATTTTGCTATAATACTTCTTTTTAGAATAAATTTGTCCCCAATACATTTAAAGTGAACTTACTAACCAATAAAAACCAGTAAATAATACCCAAAATTAAAAATTATAATTATTTTTCATGTTGTATTCATAACGTTTTGGGAAATTTTATTTTTAACTAACATTTAACGCGACTCCTTAGGTTTTATTACCTTAAAATACTTATTAAACAACAAAAAACGGGCGTAATTACAAAAAAAAAATAAGATTATGATTATTTATATTTAAAAATTGATCTACATAAATAATTTTAAAAAAATAATGACCTAGTTTATGCTATCATAGATTTTGAGGGGGCATGAGACATTGGGAACCCCCATATTTTTTTTAACATAATTGCAAACCTAAACCTTGAACTACCCCCCCGCGAGCAACTTTTATATAAACTACTTCAGAGAAAATAGTAGTTTCAATTTTTTTGTTTTGTCAGACTCCGTGAAACAACCTAGAATTACAAGACTACGGCCTCAGTGAGCCTTAACTGGCTTATTCACATTTGAACTCGCGATATGAAAAAAGCCAATAACACCAAAGACGAGACACGATTATTAATATATTTTACTCTAGTCCTACGTAACCAAATTTTATAGGTAACATAATATTCTTAACCAGTTAATCGTAACAATATACATAATTTTACACTATTCAGATTTAAAACTAACAAATAAAGCTATTACAATAATCAAATGCAAAAAACATATACATGGTGTAAAGTCCCTACTAAATATCACTGTACGAAATCTTAAATGTTTTAATATCGGTAATGGAATAGTTATTTGACTTGATAACAATCACAAATTCCCTATCATAATGTCATAGCCCCTAAGTTTTCTGTAAAAACAATAATACTACAGACTTATTACAGGTCCGTGGTTATTTACTTATACAAACTACCTACAGTTTTATAATTCTATGTTCATACCAAAGAGTATCTCTGGGCTCATCTCGGCGGTTTAATTTGCACAGAAACATATTCAAAAAATTTCAACACCCAACACAGAGCTACGTATTATAGTATTTGTCATCAAAAAACAAAAACTATACAATTTATTTATTTCAGATATCTTTCGCAACCAACGACCTGATATAAGGATATCTATCTTGATCTAATATATAACAAAATTATCATATCACAGATCACACGCAATACATCCTTTTAAAATACCTCCAGCCATGTCAACAGTGATTGTCTATGAGCCTGCCAAAATTCAGAAGAAGTTCACTGTTCAAGCACAGTCACTTGAACCTGCTTCCCCATGGAATTGGCCAATTCCAATAATAAATACTGATTTCTAAAAGTGGACTAAACAATCAACCCCCATTGCTTTCATCCAGAAAAAAAATTACTGAACTTAATACAATTATATTCGAAAACCATTTCAAATTTTTGTTGATTTGTCGAACTTGAATCATACTGGAAAAATTTGTAAAGTGCGAACTCCCATGAATCGGTATCGTGGAGAGAGACTTGCGAATAATTTACCTAGAATTTACAAATAGTACAATTAAAATATGAGTTAAGTCTATCACAGACATACCACATTTTAGCTCTATTTAAACTCCGCGCAGTTAGTTGTCTGTATCCGTTTATCTAGTTTCTGTGCTGACTTAGTCCAAGCATACGCCTAATGAGCTTGGAAATGTTCAGTTTAGGCATATTAGGCCTATGTAGACTATTGATACACTATTTAAGATACCGTACATTAATTATGGCTATATAATCTCTGGTCTACGTTTTTCCAACAAGGCAGATGAAGGTTAAATACTATATATGTCTATTGCACATACAAGATGGAGAAAAAGACAACATATAAATCGTGAAAGATTTAGAATCGCATATACTATGTTTAATTATAATAATCCACGAATATATCACTTTCTAACGATGTATTTTTATATAATTAATCATCTACTTATTTATTGATGACCTGGGCTGAATATTATGTATTTATTCTCTATTGTAACATGTACAAATTTATATGCTAAATGGTCAAAGATTTTATTTTAATTGACGATTTATCATAAAAAAATTGACATTTGCATCTGTAAATAAAATAGGATGACGTATGAATAATCGACCTTGCATTTTGAAAATATATTCTTATACACTAAAAACACACTTAACTTATAGGAGAAGATCTTATAAGACTAGCACTTATCACATATCACATACGTAAATTTCTCCATTATTATCTAAAAACTACGTTATTAGATAGTCGTTACGAGATCTCTTTGTAGATCGTAATACTAACATTAGCTAAATACCGGATCTCAGTTTAGTCCACATTGTGTCTAACCTCGAAAAGGTAGGTAGATACTAGAAGGAATAGACAAAACACCTCCTTAGAAAAAATAACTTTTTCTAAACCCGACAAGTCGTTCTATCAACTATTCTAATAGTTAGAAGTTAGAATCATTTTAGTCTTTACTATATCTTATGATATAGATCAAAGCCGAGTAACAAAATATATTCTAGATGTGGCCCACAGAGATACGAACCAATCCCCTGTCAAAATGTTCGCACATTGCATTCACTCCGTGCGGACATAGAAGAAGAAGATTATGTACGTTGAGATATATGGCTATGACGAATAGTCACGGCGCCCCTAAGAGTTCTAGTCGATTGTTTATATACATATACAGTGTATAAAGGGTTTTATTGGGACGGGTGAGTGAAATTGTTTCAAACAGAGTACGGCTGTAAAAATTTGAGTAACTCAAGTTGTCGATGTCTAGACTTGGAAATGTATTAAGAGTTTTAGTTCTCAGTAGGTAGCGGAATCATGACGTAGTACCAACTTGTGTTATGGGCTAACATCAGTAGCGTGATCAACGGACATCTTGTTGTAATCCTCGCATGTTTGGCGACTTCATAAAAATATAGTTAAAGGACATTTTATAAAATAAAGAATTTGCCTGTCTTACGGTTGTTTTCCAAAATAAATACAATTTCAATTTATCAGCTAGATGTACTAGAATAGATATTAATCTTTAAGTGGCGTACAAGTGTGGCTCTTCTGTTGTATTTTTATATCAGGATTGACTAAGGGGTGTGTTCGATAAAGAGTGCGGGTGTTTCAGTTGCTGGACTTTGTTTTAAGGATCCCAGTACAGGTACTTGTAGACAACTTAGTTTACTTGTGCTGAACACGTTTAATTTTCTATTATTACAAATATTATTTAATAATAATCGATGATATTTTGATAAATATTAATAACTGTTATGAGAATGGTCAAGTTCCTTGGGATATAAGTTTTGTGATTACACATTGGTTGGATTATTATTCTCTATGTCTCATAATAATTATATAATAACCGTTGAATATGAGCACTTAGGATGGTGATTTTTGGTTCATACACAAGGAACTGTAGCGTTTGATGCTTAAATATGTTTTTCTACTTTAAAATTTGCATATTAGAATAGCACCTGATCTTTTTGTTTTTTCACATATAAAAAAAGTTTTTAATACGATAAAGAGGAGTATGAAAAAATATACTAGAATTTTATTAGAGCGAGTGAGTACAGTAGTCAAAGCTGGCTCTTATGAAATACCGCGAAGAAAATCATTTGACGTTGTTACCGATCATGTAATCATTACGGCATGAATTAGTGGTCGGTGGCAACAGCTGACTTAAATTATGTCAAACAATAGGCTACAAAAACTATAATTTTCACGCACTCACTAGCTAGATCTACTGTAAGAAAGTTTTGTAGAGCAAGTACTATGAGTGCTTATTAAGTAGGACCTATCTCCAACGAGAGATATGGTGGAAGGCCCTTGATCATAAGTCCGAGGGTTCTACCTGTCAGGGGTGGAAGGACGTCCTACAGAAAGATTTTAAACACATGAGAACTGTGTGGGCGGGTGTAAAAGGGAAGCTTTGAATAGATTGGGGGAGAGGAGGAACGTTTGTAGGTGTGTTGACATCAGTTAGAGGGGTGAGTCGTTTTCTTTAGTTCATTATTTATTTAACTCAGAAATTTCTGGTCTTTTTTGACGATTGAGGCTTTGTAGTTTGTGTTAGGGAGGATTCTCGGTATGCTATGCGTTTGACTCATGCTGCGTTGGAATTCATTTTTTTTTTAGTAGTAGTAGTAGTAAGCTATTTTAAATATTGCATATTATCTTTAAGTGAAAGTAAAAAACGATAGATCCTGCTTTAAACTGGGCTTTCACTGGCTATCTGGACAAATAAATCTAGAATTCATCACTGTACTTACAGATAGGATAATTACAGTCATCAATATAAAAATTATAAGTGTACATGCATCCTTTAACCCTTTATAAGAACTGTAACAAAAGGAGAAGAAATCAATTAACAATAATTCCAGACGTGCACGAATAAAGTTTTTTTTATTTTCAACTATGAGAAGTATATATGTTATAGAAGTTAGCTACGATTTATTATATTATGATAATAAAAAAATAACTAATACCTATACAAAGTAAGAATACACAATTCTTTTAGTAGAAAATCGCTATACTAGAAATGCCACAGCAGATAAGGACATGGTATACCATGCATATAGATAAATGTTCATTGTGAGTACCGTCTCAGTATTTTTAATGGTAACTCCTTTTTTCATTATTTAAAAAATCGCAATTATTATAACTTAATTTACGTAAAGTATATTACAGTAATAAAAAATAAGATGACCTTGGAGGTAAACAACTAATAACATTTAAATAACACCCCTATAAACATACCAGAAAAGATATAAAATCAATTCAAAAAAAAAAAAATATTTTTCAAGATCTTATTAAATTATAAATATTTTTATTTTTAATAAATTCACATAATTTTTTTATTTTTAACATAGAGGCAAGAACAAACAAAACGCTCAAAACACGAAAACACTATCAAATTGATCCTGTTAAAAATTATTTTAGTAATTTAAATATACTTTCTATCTCGTAGTATTTTTGATCAAATATGAAAATGAGTCCGATTATGATACTTAATGTGATTAATACATATTGTACGTTCTAAATAATATTTTTAGTATGATACGCTTTTAAATACTAACACAAAGTGAGATCATACCATAAAAAATACTGAACTTCAAAAGTGACAAACTAATGTAAAAATAGTTTGACTAGAACAATTATACTGTCCATGTCATTTAGGTTTAAACAACCAAGGAAGATTGACACACATAATATTATTAATAAATTCTTCTTTAATTTTATTATCAAAATTTTGTTTCCATTATACCGGGAGAATATTACACTGGAAGTGTATATTTTATCTCTGTATACGGATTAGAGCTATTTATTTGTTCATTTTATATTAATATACCCATATATTTGATGTTTTTATTAAGACCAGATAAAAATACGGAACGCAAGTATATTTCTCATTCTCTAGGATAAAGAAATGGTCGAATCCCATATGTGGTTAACGTAAGATACAGAAATGAAAAAACTTGACAGAGAGGGAGTGGTTGTGACTCACATGAACACTGGTAGAAGTAGCACTAAATGTTGTCGGGTTGCCTGTAAGGTTTTTATTCTCATTTCTCATTTATTTTATAAAAACATAAGATTTTAATTTGTTATCAATTTTATTGAAGAAATAATTTGTCGGTGTACGAATAATAGACCAAACCGCACAACCACCATTGCACTACATAAAATTTGAAACCCAATGTCTATAGACGGCACGATTCGTTAAAGAAAAGCGATTACTAATAATTTCACATTCTACACCCTGTGTTTCTAATAAACATACAGCATACAGGTATGAGAGATACTTTCGTGATTATAACAATCACAACTCAGGATACACACATCGTACTATTACCACCTTAGCTTCTTCTTTATATCTCTCGATGTAGGACTGTACTCCCACATTGTTACACTCTGACAGAAAGAGAAACCATACATTTCAAAAAACCTGTACGGTCCATAATGTCACCGCAGACTCCTTAATAAATAATGAGTTCAAATCAAGGAGATTCAGTACAAGCAAACTATCATCATGACCTAATTTAAATTATGTACGGTCACCCGAATTCAAACAATAAGCATCAACATACTTGTACACACTACACCCGAAACATTCGTAAATGGTCAAATTTTATCTACAAAATCGATCGTAACTAACTGATTTTATCATATTCAACTGTACAAAGTCAGCGCATTATAAGAAATGCATTAGAAAAAAGCCGGTATAAACCTGAGTCTACGGTTTCACGACAGATACTCCTGTAAGATTCTTTAACATATAAATAAAAACTATATTATATGACAAAACTAACACACACCATATCACCTCAATCACACTATAATATCATTAAAATTTAAAGTGAAATAAAACACGCCTAAGAATATATTTTATAAAAGGTTAAAATCGAAGACGGATAACACCACCTCTATAATCTAACTTTATGTGATCGTAAAAGACCGTCCAAATATAGCTCTTGTAATATTAATTAATGATAAGATATATCCACTCGCAACTCATGATTCACGTTATAAAATAATTATTTCTTAATCTGTGACAGCTTCCTATAGGTTTGATAATGAGACGGTAATCTACAAATCCATTGCACTTGACGACTCTCTTTTTCTCGGATGTAACAGTTAAAGTTTCCTTTCTGTTCTCCACGCGTGCTGACAACTAAACCTCTGTTGAAAATAGGACTTCCTATACCTATCTAGTTTAACTGCAAATTTAATAGCTATCTTAAAACTCAGCTTAGTGAGCTTCATAAACAGAAAGATGAGTAACATAAAAAAGATTTGTAACTGTGAAGATGATCTGTATCTCAGAAAGCTGCACTTTCTTACTCTAACACACAATATGCACATACACAGTGTTGCAGATATTCAACATCAAGATGATCAAGAAAGGCTCAAATTATGCCTCTAGACCATCTGTGTAATGAATTTCAAAGTCCTGAAAAAAAGGATCATAAATGACTACACACCTCTACATGCCACTTCCTAAGTAAAAAACATTGCTTCACAGTAAGTGACGATCTCATGTTTGGAGATCACCTCCGACCTATCACATAAAAGGCATCTGGTTTTCTAATATATTGTTCACGTATCATAATTATAGGTCTAAGAGAGATCCTCCTTATTTATTGTTCTAAATACTCTTTAAGGACAGTTATGATTCAGTTCTTTCATGACTGTAATAAATCAATGATTTGGAAGAACAGACATGACCTTGACACAATTCAGACGATATAATTCGAAAGAAGTTTAGTACCAACGTATAGAAACTCTGCAACCACAGTGAGAAACATCAAGATCCCAACCATGGATGACCGGAGTCAAGAACTACTGAGGACGTTTCGTGCTGACATCCAGTAGTCCTCACCACACCGAGATATCCTTCCTCCGTTTACTTCAGAGAAGCACGCACACAAAACAAGGTTGGCAACTATGAAAAAGAGAAAAAAACTGTGGAATGCCCGCCTACACACTCGACGACGAGATTTCTAAAATCCTTCGGGAACTACGACGTAATGTTTTGCAAATATTGTGTATTCAAGGCGATGCGTGTGTTAATCTGTCTTCTTTGTCTTTAGTTTGGGTACGGGTTTGCATTTCTTTTTTTTTGCTTAATTTGAAGAGAAACCTTTGATTTAATGTTTTAA
Organism: Artemia sp. Qi Xiang Cuo; assembly: GCF_049724085.1. Classification (NCBI taxonomy): domain Eukaryota; kingdom Metazoa; phylum Arthropoda; class Branchiopoda; order Anostraca; family Artemiidae; genus Artemia; species Artemia sp. Qi Xiang Cuo. Next base: position 41,378,510 of record NC_142814.1, on the reverse strand, counting down.
AGTGGACAGAATCTTTAGTATATGTATTCGGATTTTCTTCATTTCTTTTTTTTATCATAGATTGTAAGTATCAATTTACAGAAAATTAAACAATATGAGGCCCTCCATTAAATCAAAGAATGTTTTTTTAACTGAAAAACTAATTGTACCACGCCATTCTAAGTAATCTATTCGTCTGTGAAAACGTAACCATTCGATATAACCTCACAAAACTATACACATGAAAGGTTTTCATTATTTTGTTGAATTATTTTAGGACATAAAAAAATTTAGATTAATAAAAGAGTTCCAAACTATTAAAGTATATCCTATGAATCAAAAATAAAAAAAGAAATCACTAAGACTTAAAAATAATAATAGAACTACTTAAAAATGAAACCGTAAATATAATAATAATGTAATTACAATCGTTATTTTAGATCAGAATTTTTTTCTAATATTACTTATTATATCAAGTAACAGTAGACATCTGAGAATTACCCATTGAACATACTAATCAATATAAAGATATAAAGACAGATCTATCTTTAATTTATATTTATGGTATTGTATCTTATTGGGTTTTTTTTACATTAATTTTCATGATTAAGAGTTTAATCTACTTATTATTATCATTAGTTACAGTGACTTTTCTTATCATATTATAAGAAATCTATTATATTAAATACCAGTAATAATTATAAATCTTATAAATTATTTTATATCTTTATAATAAAAATCAACGGTATGTCTTTACCTATGTTAATAGTTACGTATGAGTCTTATGAGCAATAAAATTTCATATATACTTTTTAGTGAAAAATCGATAAAACATCATATTTAAACAATCGAAATTATCTCTCTTGAAACTATCTAATACACCTATTCTAAACCTATTTAAACACCCCGTCGACTTTTATCAACGTAAAACAAAGTCTAGTGACTATACAAAAGATAACTTATGATAAATTCAAATTTTTACCGTAACTTCTAATATTTTGATTTCTAAAAGTTGAATAATATTTGTAATAAAAATGAAAAATCTCGTTCTTTCCATTATTTATCTATTACTCAATGTCTATATATAGTTTCCTTAAGTTTTAGTAAGTATTATTTTGCTCGCTAAATTTGCCTTACCCTAAAACAACACATTGTAAACTAATTTGTGAGTGTTTCGGAAAAAATCTTTGTTGAAAAAACTTTTTGTTATTTTTAGTAAGAAATTAATAAAAAAAATTTTACGAAAAAACCCAATATAGTATTATAGCACTAACCATGTTTAGGTATATGACTCAGAAAAATTAAAAAAATACCCATGGCCCTCCCCCCCTCATGGTCATATTGGGTAATAATATTAATATTGATGTTAATTTACATTATCATGACACTTTAGACCCCGAAATTATTATCATGTAATATAATTGTAATTTATAGAGATTTTGTAAAATGATTGATATCAAAGGCACAAACTCTACCAAAGTATCGATATAAGTAGTAAAATATCAGGCTACAAACGCAGGTTCTCAATATTAGCCACACAGTTTCTACGAAAGTCCCCCATTCTAGAAATGGCATGAAAGCTAGTTACTAACTATACAAAAAAAGTGATTTTATCACAAAACTAACCTACATATAATAACTTATAGTTCGATGAGTTACAATTTGTTTCTGAAACTAAAAAACTACCAGGAATGACCATTTACAGACTTTATTCCCTTAGACTACATAGCAATGAGCTTTTTAACGATATAATCGACATTTTTTGATAACAGATATTTCTAGGAATATTTTATAAGTAAAATTAAATTTTAGATTAATCAAAATTAAATGTTGTTATGTATCTAGTCGATTGAACTTAACTAGGTAAATTATCTACACTGAGTTATAGATATATGTAGATTCATACTAAAATATCTAACAATCAACCAAGAAATATAATTCATTACTTTAGTTTAATTTCAACAACTAACATTGCTCGTCAATTTTAAAAATATATTTTATTGAATCTAACTTGCTTCCTTAATAATTAATAGAGAGTCAAGCGCCCTAAACATACATAATCCGTCTTAACTATAGTCATGCAAATACACTATTTCCTTAACAGAACACACAGAGCACCATCTAAGTAGTACTTTTAACCTATTTACTATCATATTTTATTGTCTTACGATATTTTGTTAAAACTTAGAACAATATGGATTCTATACTTCGTAGCCATATTAACAGTGAAACAATACTGTCTAGTCACCGTTGACGAAAATAAAAATACTGGACCCCCCCCCATACAGTAATCGTTTTTATCACAGAATTTCCACCTTTTATATTTTATGTATAGTATAGGATAAGAAACGAAAGCCAAGGCAGTTTCCAGGGGAGGGGGTGCTGTACCCCCACCCCTAAAGTGTGTTTCGCATATATATATCTGACACCTGAGTTAATAACACAATTTTTTTTTGTTTTGTTTGAGGTGGTGTGACCCCCCCCCCCCGAAAAACGAAACTTTCTAATTCTAGTACTTACTTGAAGTTTTAGCAAAGAGGTCAGTATTGTAATAGGTACGGTGTTTGAACAAAAGTTTTAGAAAAGATATTAACAAATGTACTTGTGATTCTCTCACACGTAACACTAAGAGTTCCTTAACTTGTATACCAAAAGAATCGACAATTAGAAAACCTCGGTTTCTTAACTCACTCTATTATTTTTAGAAGTATCTATTTACAAGCTATGTGAAGAGAAATAACACGTGAACATAATTAATTTATAAATGAGAGATATACCACATAAAATATTTTTTGAAATTTTACGTAGACAGTAATCTTTTAATTTAGATTAATATCTAATTGAAAACACTAATAATACAACATTTGAAAAACCTTTCAACAATCATAATGAAGAAATTAAATTTGTTATATAATTTAATTAGTACGAATAGTTATACGTAAAATACTTAACTTATATAAAACTATTCAATAAGTCGTAACGAACTGTAAGTAAGTATGGAGCAACTAATGCTAATAGTAAAAGATATTAGATAAAAAGATATTATATAAATTAAAAAAAAAAATATTCATTTCTTTTATATAGTGATACACACAATAAAAGAGAAGAGAAGATTAACTTTTAAAACACACAAAAAGAGAATGAAAAAAATTGTAATGCTATGCTTAATTTGTTAAACACACCTCTCCCATTTAACGGGTTACATAATAATAAATTACCGTAATATTCATAATCTAATTGACAAATTGATCAAATGAAAAAAAATTCACGGTCTTATATATAAATAAAATCAAATCTAATGGGTTCAAGTATAAGTACCTACCTGGGGATGAGTTTGTTGTTGTTGTTTTTTTTTTGTCTTCCAATGGTGCTGAGAATATAAAACAATTGAAAAACATTAAAATACTTGTATAATACTTGCAAGAATTGTATGTAATAGTTAAATTGATTATCATATACCTTTAGTTGTTAAAATAGACCGGAAAATCAGAGACAGTGTTTGGCTATAAACAACACTTTCTTATCACATATTTATCTTGAGTCGATCTTAAGTTTGTATCCCATAGTTTTACTGTTCCTTGAATTATATACCTCTATCGTTATATTTTGATGATACATAGTATATCTGTCTTATATAAGATTGAAAGATAAGTTTCAGATATACTTTAGAAAGAAAGAAGAGAATGATAAGTACCTAACAGTGTCATCCCACTACCTCAATAACAACCAAACATACTTTATACCTATTTAAGTATAGGTTTATATGAGCTAGTGACAACAGTGGTTTGGTAAAATTGTGATATCAGGTACAACTCATTACAATAGAATGAACATCAGTTCGGATTCTACATTTACAATTACAAAATAAATATATTAAGACTTTCACTAGAAAGTTTTACTATTTTTTTTTGGGGGGGGGGAGACGTCCTACTGGGTTCTGGCACCGAATTATTGGTGAGTTGTATATAATATATTTCCCTATAATTTGTTAAATCCAACTGTGATTTACAATTTCAAAAAATAAAGACTCTATTTTTGTTTAACCTTCATAAGACAGGAACTTGAACAATATAGGGTAAATAAGTCAGAAATTTTTACTTCGATAATTTTTTTACAAAAGAAATATTAAAAAATAAAAAAAGATTTAATACACAGGACATTCTATTGCATAAAGTCAAAGAGTATAACGTATTATTATTAGAACTTATTTTATTTAACATATAATTTTTTAATAATATGAATAAATTTTTTCTTTTCAGTTTCCAATTTTATAAGCAAAATAACTCTACACAAGAAAATATATCAATTATAAAAATAATAAAGAAACATCCCAAAATTGGCTGAACTTCAAATAAACAACTCATAGATTTGGAACCTAAAGTACTCAGAACTCACAAAAAATTATTTTTTTTCAGTATTAAATTATGGGAGAAAGTCCTTATCTGACCGAGCCGTAGAAGATGGGACCCATCGAATATGGGATCAAAGAAAAGGTGGGCCGGTGGAGGTGGGGTAGGCAGGTGTCACAATCTTGCAACCTTAAAACACAAACCGGAACCCAACCGTTTGGGTCTACCTACTCAGATCAGTGACTACCGGCGTTGACCAGTTAGCCTTAGCAACCCAGGTAAATACGACTTGTATGTGGTCTCAATACTTATTACAGTAAGTGTCGTCAATGGTTGTTTAAAAATACTCTTGTCTTAAAATAGTGTACTTATAATTGATGACTATCTGCGATAATATATTTATAGCTTCTATCCTTATATATTCTTTAGGAACTTAAAATGACAACAAACTACCTTGCATATAAACATAGCACCTCAATTTTCGATTAAATATACATCCGCCAGGAGAGATCCAGATCTCTAGAACTGGGAGACATAAGGGTAAGAAGAAATTTCTGCACTGACTATCCAAAGGCGAGGTTCCTTGAAACGCGGTTGAAAGCGGTTTTTATGTAACTCATTTTCATTACTATATATAACCTAATTCATCGTACATACAAAAGGTCAGAATCTACAAAAATTATAAAATCGTTAACGGGAGGACGACATTAAGTCGACAAGTTTGAACCTATAGTCACGTTTAACAGTAGGTTCAAGTAACGGCTAAAGCACTGTCAATGCAGGTTACATTGCCCCCCCCCCCGGGGGGGGATAACCCCTTTATCCCATTCAAAAATCCAACTACGTATGACATAGAAACTCAGATAAGACAATTATAATATACCGATATTCACGCGAAAAAATAAATCTTCCAAATTGTACATACCACTCGACGTCAGAGGTGATGGTGATTTCAGATACGAAGAACAATATAATAAGTTGCTATTCTAAATGAAAGATCAAACTACAAGTAAGTGATACTTAACGATTAGAATATCCAAACCTAAGGTAGTACATCTAATCTACCATTCATACGTAATAACAAAACGTTATATACGCTTTAAAACTCCAAGTACTGTGTAAGAGATTATCGTGCACTCTATCTTAACAACAAAAGTGATCCGATAATGGCATTTTGTTTGTATTTGTATTATTAAGACTAATAAGACGACCAACAGTGGAAGGTCGCATACCATTTTGACTAGGATTTGGAAAAAAAATTAAACAGCTAAGTAACATCTACCTTCCACAGCTTACAGCCATTTTTAAAATAAAAAGTCAAAGTTGTAATACAAAGCCATGTTTCTTAATTGTATAAAGACCACTACATTGAATTCTAAGAATTAATAATTAATACATCAAGAACTTTAGATAACTATTACGCACCCGTTAAGACAGAACGGCAACATATCTTCAACGAGAAAAGTATGAAATGTGTATAATCTCACGATAAAAAATACTCACGCATACCTGTAAGTAAAACGCACGTATGGTCGTAATAAGTGATGAATAAAGTGGCGTTATTCTTACCCGACAAATTTTTCTCAAGATTACATGATGATCTTTTATACCCTATACAGTCTCTTTTATCAACACTCGTTAGCTAAAATATTATTAGATTCACATTAATAATACACAAAAAAATTTTATGGAAGACACTGATTATCATACATGAAAATAGAAGGTATATCAACCTGGGACTGTGTACAAAACAGGGGGCGGACGTCTTAAGCGTTCACCTCATCAAGTCCAAGAATCTTATTACATTCGAATTTTGTGCCTGTGAACATGCAAATTGATACTGAAGACAAATGAATGACATATAGAAAAATAAAATTTCCCCTAACTTGACAATTTACTCATAAAACTAGCAAATACATTATTTGGAATCGCAAAAAACTTAATTTAATGTACTCATGTGTTTTTATTATGGCAGTGTGTTAATATGATTTCAGTGAAAACAGTTTTGATTGCACTTAGAAGCATCTATAAGACAATAAGCTTGAATAAATAAATTTTATAATTAAAGGAAAAAATTCTTTTAGGGGTCACATAAAATTGATGAAAGTTGCTTTTTAATTACAAAAAAAAATTATTAATACCATTATATAAACTACACGTTCAATGTCAGCATTGCTTTTAACGTAAATGGCGGTATTAGTCTATAGACGGGTATAATAAAACAGCTATTAACTTATTATCGATTTAACATGACAAACGTGTGTGAACATTTTAATTTAGAAGAGTCACACATTTATTAACGAATAAACCCCATATAGGTAGACATTAACGGATGAAAATTGATTCAAAAGAACGAAGGCAAACGTTGATGTTTATAATACTTTAAATTAATGATAGTAAATATTTTTTTGTTTTTCTTTGTAGAAGAAATCTGTGATTTTTCGTTAATACATTTGTGAATGTATATAAGGAAACTATTCGTCAACATTATATCAGGCTCCAAACATACACTAATGCAAACTGGAGAGACAAATCCATACAAATACACCGAATGATCGAATAGCTCATTTATGAAATATATGTGTTTATACAACTAACCACTGCTCTTGAAAATACCCATTGTTTTTATAACATGTATAATTTAAATATACAGAGAAAACTTGAATTAGAGATCAATCAAAATAAATTTATTAGAACGACTATAATGATAATATAACTAGTCTTAATGTACATAAAAGTATATCTGTAATTATTTAAAGACAATATCGTAAATCTTGACTGAGTTTGACCTCAACCCGTATGTATCCCATTATATAACAAAGTATTCAACATAGTGCATACTTGTTTTATAGCTTTCAAATATATATAATTAATTCATAAGTAGGCTATAATGATATGATATATTGTAGTGGAATCATTAAATATGTAAATACAATATACAAACTTTTCAAGTCGTCGTTACTTATTATTCTTTAGTTTTAGTAAATAAAATAACTTTAGTTTATTAGTTGATTATGTAGATTAACCGATTGATTGAAATATTGTTCGGTCTAACGAGTGACCTAAATAATACAATATAGATAATTATTTAGAAAATCGACACTGTTTATTTATCCAGATAGTCCAATGGTAGAATTCTAAAGATATAAACTGAGATAATTTTTATTGACATTAGAAATGTAGGCTACTGATAGATCAGTAGTCAATTATTATTTTATTTTTTAGCTATTCTTGTACACTCGGTCCTGAATCACACGAGTGTACTTGTAATAATAAGACTTAGTGTACTATATTCAGAAAAATTTATAAGCTCATATAACTTATTCTGTACCCAACACGGACAGTAAGAGTATAAGTTATGTGTTAATAAATGAAATAATGTACAAATTAAATGTTCATAATACGATTTAATTTCGCAAACAAAATAAAAAGGTTAAATTGTCAAAAGATATAAAAAACTTAGAAAACAAACATAGACAATCAAGGCTTTATGAAAAATGAAACTAAATATCTTATTAATACCATAATATATCAACTAAAGAAAAATTAAAAGCTCACGGTGCACTGCGCTAATTATTTTAAAATATATAAACAACAAATGTTAATATTTACTGTCACATCACTGAAAGTTACAGTTAAATTTATTAATAATAAACTTAACGATTAATATCTTAAAACATTGGGTATCGTTGCTACCGTTAATTTATAGATCTAATAATAAAAATTGTATATAATACATCAATATAATATTGTCGAAATTTCATCGATGAGTCTTTTTATTTTTACGATCAATTAATCATATGTTTTTTTTTTTTTAATTTTAAAAATTTTATCAAAAAATATTTATAATAAAGATTATTTGCTAGAAAAATTAAACCATGACATAAAAATAATGTCCCTTTTCTTTCACAACAACCAATATGAAAAAAAAAATATGAACACCCTAACCGGTAACAAATGGAATAGTTCCTTCTTTGTTTTGATGATAAAACGCCTAAAGTGACTTAGTCACAGAGTATTACTTATTATAAGGATTCTTACTAAAAAAATTGTAAAAAATTTTTCATTGATAGTCAGATAACACACCTCACAGAAGTGAATTGATTTTATTAAAATTTTTGTATAAAATAAAAATATTAGAAAAAAATAAAATCAATAAAAACTTATTAACAAAAAACAAGATACTTGCTTAAATATGTACACACCGACCTCATCATATAGACTAAAAACCAACCTAACTTGCTAAAAACATGTTTTAAAATAGAACTGATGTCCGAAACTGAATTTATATGATTATCATCTGTTTATCAACACTTTTAAAAAGACCTACGCAGTACTGAGAGTTATCTACAAAAATGTGTGCTAGCGAAAAATACCGTAACAAAAAATTATAATACATAGGGTCTTTTCATTCTAAGTGGAAACTCTCTGAAGTCTTTTAAATGCGGAAAAATCTGTATAATCGTTATTAGGAGTTAAAATTCTGTCTTAATTTACAATAATTACAAATATTAGTATGTTGTTTGATTAGCACCTTTCATAATTTAGGACATATTAAATTCCCTCAGTGGGGGGGGGGGTCTTTCAATGAGTTATAAAAAAAAAATGCACGTTGATGACCAACCACTGGACAAAAACATGAAATTTAACAATTTTATGACCCACAGGATTACCTCAAAATTCAGTTTATAATTCATTTGATAATATAATATGTAAAAAGTTTCAATTTGTTTATTATTGAGAAAGGATGTAAGGTAGGTACCATTAATGGGTGTGTTACGTCCAAAAATTTTATCTAATTAACAGCTTAAAAAAAAAATACTCAATAAAAAAAAAGAAGCCAAATAAAACGAAAAAGAAACCCATAATTAAACATAAAAACTAAAAAAAATAACATGAAAATACCATACCAGAATTAAGAACGTGTTGAAAGGATAAAAAGATTGTTTATATTTTTATTGCTGTAAGATTTTTGTGTAATTATTTACCATCCAAACATAAACCACCCAAGTGCTTTACTTATTTTCTTGATAAATTTTTTAACTACAACCAGTTCACTTAAAAAAAAAGAAAACAGAAAAATCCAATAAAAAAACATCAAATTTTTACATCGAACTTTTATTTAAAATCCATTCAGGCATGTTTCTGGTCTTGGTAGATATTGACCACCAAAGCCGTCAAGTTTTTTTTTAATAATATAAATGAGAATATGAAATCTATGCAAAACTTAAAACAACAGAAAATAAAAAAAACATAACAAAATTTTTAAGTGTACATTAAATCAAAACATATCAAATATTAAATAAAAACATTTAATATCGATAATTGCATGTTAGAGAAAGTTTGGTAAAGAACATCCTAAATTAATTACGTAAACGCCAAGTGTGCCCTTTTCTCCCTTAGTTAGGAAAAACTACATCTTTTATAGAATTTATTTTATGACAGTTCTATAATAAGGAGTATTTATTGTTATAGATTATGTATTATTTTTTCCTGCTCATCTAGTATGGACTTACTGAATCATGAAACCGGGAAATGCATGATGGTAAGGTTACTATCTCACTTCAAGTTTATTTGTTAAGTAAAACAAACCAGTTTTAAAATTAAATAGTAATTTTAGTTTTCCTTGAGGGTAATTTACATTTAGTTTCCTTACATTCCTTTCATTAAGAGAGGATCTATTATGCTCTTATATTATTCAAAACCTAGGTAACTTATTGGTTTCGAACGTTTTCAGGCTTACTCTTTACAATACCTTATCACCATGATACCGTAGACGGTCCAAAACCATATTCGTCGAGTGTGGTCTGGAAAAGAGAATAGCACTGATATATCACGACATGAGAAGACACGATAAGGTAACTGAAGACCAACTTTGTAGTTATTCAAATACCCTTCAAATATAGTGACAGCATTATACATGAATGGGGGCTAGTAGGTCAAAATCTATTCTTAAATAAAATGTGTCTGGTGTCTCTCGACCACCGCCTCGGGCTTTCCTACCCCCCCAGTTGGTTTTAAAATTGGCCTAGTAAAAGTTGTATATAAAAATAATTGACATAGAATAATGGTCTCACCGCACAATAAATTTGAAATTCTCTAGTATTAGTATCCTTTTCCTTCGATAATATCGTTCATAACGAGCACGTTGGTTATAATATAGTCCTGCTAAGAAAGGTATTATAAAGCTTTATTAAAATTACACAATAAGACTCACCTTGTACTGGAATTTCGTCATAAAGATATTATAATAAATTTATCTAAGTATTATAATAGGTTTGTCACACTCAACTAATCATTGGTTCCTAGTTCTTATTAAATTAGAAAACGTAACATCACGAGAACTCTCTTTTACATTCAATTTTAAAAAAAATCTAAAATAACTACTTAAATTAAAAACATTGGTATTTATACTTTTTTTATATCTACCTTTAACGAAACAAAACACCAGAAAAAAGAGTCTAAAACTAATTAACCCTGAGCTATACCGGAGCCCAATCCTACATTTGTAGATAATAATTGTAATTTGTTAAAGATACTACTTAATCCGCAAACTGAACAGGTAAGTAATTTTGATTGTTTAATTCTTTTCCCAATATTGAGGTAGCACCTATAGATGACGCTCGTAAACTTCATTATATAATCATCTAAAAACATCTCTTTATGTAGTGGATTAACTGTAGTTGGGAAAATATTGTCTACTTTTGAATGACTGGCATCACCACGACGTATTCTTATCTAATTATGTAAGCTGGTCATATTGTTTGAAAAAAAATTCAAAAGTGGTTTCGGTGAGTTGATGCTTCTTCATATATGTATAAAGTAAGTTTTCAGGATAACATTTAAATATTGTATAAAGAAAAATAATCGAAAAATACAATTAATACGATAAAACTACACCACCAAAATTGTATATATAAAACATTTAAGAAGTGAAATATGTGGCTTCGTCAGGTGTAAGGTTTTAATGAATTGCAGATTTGATAGCGTGTTTCGTTTATTGATAGGTAGACTTAATTCAACGGATCTAGTAAAATGCATGCAACAAGACAATACGATAAATAGCAGTGCAATTATTAGAACAGTTTAGTTTATACTAAAAGTACTTACTTTAATTAGGTTGTTAAGTATAATGTAATGGATCTTTTGTATCGCACTTTTAACTGTTGTGAATATATAAATCATCAAAAAAAATAATATTGTTTGTGAGAAAAAACGTTGAATTTGGTATCGGACACTGTGATTTGCTAGTATTGTACAGAGTATGATCAATAACGAAACAAATAACACATACAAGCCATTAACTAAAAATTTTTAGGAGTAAGAAACTTTTTTTGGACGCTCACGAAAATTATCGTCTAGTAGTTATATGTAGCAGAAATGTTTATGACATAATAATTAAAGGATTTACTCTACTTTAAGTAATAAGGGATAATAATCTTGTATATGCATATCTATCCAGTAAAATAATGAGTTTAATATAGACGAACAACACGTGCAATGATTTCACTATCTAGCTTAGGTACCCACATAAATTGATACAGATGTTTAATATCAAAATAAAGTTTATAAGTGATACTACTCTACGATCACTTTGGTCTTAGCTATCAAACAATTTTTTTTTTCTTGCCCCCCCCCGCCCATTCCCAATTTTTTTTCTACTCCCCCCAAATTTCATAAAATAACATTGTTAATATTCGGAAAACCATATATGTTTGAAGGTCCGATATGTGTTTTTTTATTCTAGATAAAATTTATACAATTTGTTAGTTTCTTTACATAATCCAATAACCTTATAAGTTTTAAAGTCTTAAATATAAAAATAAAAACACAATAGGAATGATACTACGGTACGTAAAACGTTAGAGACTACAAGTTGCAGAGATATGGAACTAGTAACGTATTGTAAAGTTAAGGATGATTGTGGATTTTCATAATCAACCGACATTAAAGTCATCCAGAGCAACTACGTCTATAATTTGCTCCATGAAACACCGTTATTACATTATACAGAGGACTAGTATAACAAAGGTGTAAAAACCAATATTTTGGACAACACAGTAGAATCGGGTGGTGTAAACACAATACCGTTGAGGATTTTTGTCAGTAAAATACTTTAATATATTGTCCTAACCTATGCTAAGTTGTCAATAACTTCTAACCACAACTGTACAGATTTAGAGTAGTTTTGTCAGAGATAAACGGATATAATAATTTGAATTTTTAATTTATAATATTAGAAAAGCAATCGGCTCTTACAGAAAAATTTATTATTTTCCATGCGAGAACTTGCATTATCATTCACTATAATATCTTTACTGTTTTAAATTAGTTTGAACTATAAACTTTTTTTACATATATAAAATATGAAATGTCATTTCAATATTACTCAAAATTAAATTTATATTTACCCTTACGTTTAGTTTAACAGGTTTAATTTAAAGATTAAATTAAAATCAGTAAAAATAAAAAAAAATAACTTAGAAATAAATAATTTTACCCTTTCACAACAAAGAAAAAAAACTCCTCTTACCCATTGATATATATAAAAAATAATCTAATAAAAATAAAACAATGTTTAAGTACATAGGTTCCGAGTTTAAATCCGTTAGTTTAGTTACCTAGGAAATGTAAGAATTATGAAATCGACAGTCATTTATTTATTAATTTTATATTTATCTTTTTTAGTCATAATCTGAGAGATTGTCTATGATTTATATTTTGTCCTTAGGTTTTTGTTAGTTTAATGTTTTTTGTAGGCTGTGGGTGTAGTTCGGTGGTTTTTTTTACTCTGTGTTCGTTGTAAAATCATTTGGGTCGTAAGACAAGCATCTTATTTTTATAGTATTTGGGTTGTTTTTTTTCTGCTTTAGTAAGATGTTTGTAATTCCATTTTAAATACATATCAATTGGAATTAAATTGGGAAAAGATTTGTTATAATAAATCTATAGTATAATTCTTTTTACAGTTTGGATTGATTACTCCCTTTAGATTCATTTTTTTTTTCATCCATAAATAAAAAAAATCTTATTTTGAGTTATTTTTTTTCAAAATATAATATATGAATAGATACATACAAATAATCTATATATAAAATAATACATATATTAATAAAGATACTCACTTCTAAAAGGCCGTAATGTTATAATAAAACTTATCATATTACGAAATCAGTCGTTTTTGTTAACATTAAATTTAGCGAAGTGTTTTATTTTTTTATAGCTTTTTGTTAATTTAGAAACTTTAAAACTTGTTATAAACTATATTATTTTAAAGAGATGCAAGTTTTATATCAAAAATTGATGATGTTATTGTATATTCTAAAACATAAGTAGACACTTTAATATAATCGTGTATTTTTAGTATTTTTTCCCCAAAGGGTAAAAACATAGTTTTGTATACAAAATATTTTTTCCTTCGGAAGTCTATTATTTATTTATAAAAAAAAGCTTTTGGAATTGTAAAACGAATATCAAACACCCGTTCATCGGGTAGGCTCTGACATCAGACACCTATGAACACTGAGTCTCTCTATTACATACAAAGATAATTAATATTGCCCTATATCAAAGTCGCAAGTTACATCACTTCCTTTGATCCCATATTATATTGATATAGACAATTTTGAACACAAAATCTGTTACATCTGACATTAAAGATGATCACCGCCTCCAAGAGATCAACTTACAGAGAACAATAAACGATAAAAAAAAAATCTGTTTCTTTTTATTTGATACTTTTTTTAGATTTTTTAACAATAACGAACTTTAAAAAAAAACATCATAAATTTGTATATTAGGAATATTTCTACATTTTCTGACGCCGAACTATAACTATGTCGGAGTCACCAACGGCAGCCTTTTTTTAGAATTTTTCTTCCGGATATGACTGCAAATGAGTTGGACTTTTTTATATCAGTATTATTTTATTTTTTTATTGTTTTTGTCAACTGTCTTTGTTTAAAATATTATACTCGTTTTTCTAAATTTTCCTATTTTTAAATAATATAAAATGCAGTATGGTATAATAAATGTGTTTATTGACATAAATAACTTTAAATTATTAATAAATGTATTTCCGAGACTTACTTTACTATGAAAAAATCATTTTGACTGAAAATAAAATTCAAACATAAAGAATTAATTAACCCGAAAACACTGGCTAAACCAAAAGATCTCAAAACTTAGTTGAAAACATGTCAATGTTAGAGCCCTAAAAATTAAGGGCCCTTGCATTAAACACTGACAATACAGTGTCAGAACTTACAAGACTAAACCATCGTGTTTCTAAAGTTTTTGGCCTCAGCCTCGTTAGTCTCGTTATATGTATTATTATTTTTTTTTCTTGATACTTTTTGCAAAAAACAAGACAATTTTTCAAAATACATAAAGTTTTTAATTAAAGTATATAAATAAGTATATACAAAAAAAATTAATTATTAAAAAATTAAAAATAATTAAAAAAATTTTTAAAGTAACTTAATTCAGAAAAAATATTGTCCTAAAAAAAGTGTTCTTTCTAAAGATTAAAAATAAATAAAATATCGCAATTTTATTTTTTAAACAACACTTCGCTGTTTGTCCCTTTAAATTTATCGGGAATTTAACTTCTTTTTTTTCGAGGTTCATTAAAAAAATAAAAATGTGTGGAAAAAAGTGTAAATGGGCCTCTCTTTCTTCTAAAAAAATATGACTGGAAGACGTACAAGTGCGGCGGTGATTAGGATTTTCAAACTAAGTCTGGAGTTGTCCTTTTTTGCACCGATTTGGGGCGTGTCTTGTTTCTGCACATAGATATTATTATATTGATTTGTACCAAATCAAGGCTTAGTTCGTTTTTATATGAAGTCAGGACTAATATCATTTTTGCACTAAGTCAGACCAGGGATTGGACTTGCCTCGATTTACACTGACTCATGATTTAGATTCCACAGTTTGGATCTGGCTCATTTTCGGACGGAATTAGGACTTTCCTTGACAGCAACAATTTGGAAATTGTCTTGTTTTTATACCAAATTTTCACGGGCCTCTTGGTTGAGGGACGTGGATGGGTACTGGGTCAAATTATACTGATCCCAATTCCTAGTATGTTCCAATTTCAACAATATGTTACATCCCCAATTTTTATAAAAAAATTAATATGTTAATTTGCCACCAGTCTTTTGTTTTAATGTCACCCCACACCTACCTCTATTTATAAAACCCGACCCCCCCCCCCACTAGATTCCACGTTTGTTTTTGCGGTCCAACAATCGGACGTGGGGGTTCGCTATAGTACAGTGTTTACCTTTTAGTTTATTACAAGTTGTGTGTAAGATTCATTGAGGGAAATGTTTAAAATCTGATAATGAGTCTTTAAGAGAATTACCTAAGTGCTAAAAGCCCAAAAGACTAAAAGATGTGAGCAGAAAATAAATTAAGCGATATGAGACGCTTCAATCTTCACCAGTCAACGATACAGCGTCATTATTACATTTATTGTGGAATCAAACTAAATTAGGCCTATTATTTCTCAAAGGGCTGAGTGATCTTGCGGAAGTGATAACCTAGTCCGACTCTAGCTCCAGACATTGTAAATATCTTTGACTCCAACTCCCTGGCTCTGATTGATCAATGAAATACTATTGTACTCAAATGCAAAAATAAAGAGCGTTGGGTTTTGTCTTTACCGATAGTGAGGAGGGGGGGGCCGGGGACCAGAGGTCCAACTCTTAGATACCTAGATTCGAAAAACTTGCCTAGCTTTAATGGTGTGAGAAATGACAACCGAGAGTCCAGAGATCTCTGCCTTACTGGTAGTATACCGAAATATTGAGTAATTTTATTTGTGGTCCCCACGTCGTATGAGTCGGTGATGTCGACGATCAATAATATTAGATTTTTTAAAAATAATTTCTATTAATTTTTGAAATATACGATGAAAAAAAAGAAAAAAACAAGTCTAATAAATCCGGGCCTTATTGCTAAATAGAATAATATTTAATTAGTAAATGAAAGATGACAACACCAATTTAAGTTGAGCAAAAAATTTATCATAGAGGCCACTACGTAAGTTGAGATCAAATGTGGGGGAGGTTCTAATGTAACCTCAATTGATTATTGATTAATGTCCATATATTATAAGTACTTCTTCTATTTTCTGAAAGATATCATCTAACGAAATCTTTTTGGTTTTGTATGGTCTTTCTTTATTCAAAGTTTGTATCTAATAGAATTTTGGACAATTGAGAGGAGAATTGTAGTGTTTACGAATAACGAAGTGACCTTATATGCATAAGACAAAAAATCTTTTATCGATCCACCGGTTGAAAAAGGTGATAATAAGGTCACATTTATAAGAAATCAAAAGTAGTATAAAATGTGTAGAGTATAGCCTTGTAGATAAGTTAGTCTCATTTCACATCAAGTTGAGTATTAATCCAACCCAAGACTTATCTATATTGAGTGTTTAAAAAATTTTGATTTAATTGATCCTATTAATGTTTTAATAAAATTATATGAATGCCTTAATGTAATAATTAGATTCAAGTTAAAAGTATCTAATACACGTTCATTTTTTTTTTAATATGGTGCAAGTCTATTAGTTTTCTCATTAAAAAAATTCCCCGGAAAATTAACAATACTTAGCCGTCCGCGGAAGAAAATTGAATTTTTAAAAGCTTAAATTAGTTATGTTTTTCGATAAAAGTAAAATATAAAAAAATGGATTGGAAAAAAGTGGAACTCTTTTGCAGCCTCAGAGTCAACTGAGCTGCAAAAAAAACTTATTTTACATTAACTTAAGCCATATAGTGCCCATGTTTCCAAATGTAAATTTCACAAAAAAAATAATCACTACAGTTTTCTTGTAGGCCTAGCTATCCAGTATACATTACAAGACTAAGATGTTTCTTAAAAGGATTATATTTGAATATCAAGGAATAGAATTATTAGATCATACATTTAAAATAGTTTTGTTTTATACTCTTGTACAGTTGTTTGACCATTGATTAAGTTGTAGTTCTAATTCTTATTACGATTAATTTCAAATAGATATGTATCTCCCCCCTGCACGAGACCTGCTTCAAAAGAACCTCCCTACCGACTACAAAACGAAAACCTACAAATGTGATATCATTAGAAATCTATAATACTATTTATATAGTCATTCTTTAAATTATAATACTCATTTTAATATATAATAATTCGATTATTATTTTTTTACAACATTATAATATATAAACAGTCATAATATATTGTGTTTATCATAATTGAAAAAAGAGACTTCAAGTTGGCAAATATAGAGTAGAGTGACAAAAATACACAAGTTCTTTTTTTGTACTGGCACAAAACACTTAATATAAATCACATCTTTATGCTTATAAACTTTTATAAATAAATAGCTTTTTGAAATATATAAACAATTATATAACTGAGATATAAATCACTCAATATTTACTATTTGTCACAACTCTACTTTTTAAATTAAGGAACACAACAATATAGAAAAGAGAAAGATGATTATTAGAGGGCATCAAGTTTAATATAAATAATATTTTATTACTTACTTTTACATTTGTTTTAGAATTAAAGATTTTTTAAATATAATGTTTTTTTTTCTCATTTAATAAAAAAAAATGATATAATTAATAATATTTGAAAAATAAAGCTTAAAAACTAATATATTTATACAAAATGTTAAATTCAAGATAAGAATATATAGTTGATTTAAAAATTTAAAAAAAATTGGGTTCTTCCGACGTCTGGAGTTACAAGTTGGTTGTTTGTTATTGCATAAATTACCTTTTAATGGCCATTTAATTGATCAACATTTTTTTTCTTCTTCTCATTTAAAAAGATAAGTTTTTCAATTTATATTTATATAGTATAATTTAACTTTCACAAATTAATATATTAAATAATACTTTTTTTATTAATTAATTCAAGTATGTATTTTTTTCAAATAACACAATTCCTTTATATGATTCTCAAATAAACGTTCATAAGTTTATAAGTAAATTTATTATACATTTAAAAAGAAATTTTATTTGTTTTTAATAGACATTCATTAATTTGTAGAAGATAATTATAAATCATGAAAGAATCTTATACATTCTAAGAAAAGTGTGTAAAATGGTCCGCAACAATTAACTTTAGCCTACTCTTGTCTGTCCGTTTTGTTGAATCATGGGCCCAACATTTCACAAAATGTTGGTTCACCCTATTCAATGAACATCTCTAAAAACTAGTAAAAATACTCACCAGACAGACCAAATATTATAACATCAACATCAGTCTGTCTTAAATTATAAAAATAATATTTTACAACAGGGAGTCAGACAATAACATAGAACGTATCTATGAGTAATTTTTCAGCCCAAAAAAAGCAAAAAAACCCCACAACCCGCCAGACTAAGCATAAATATATCAGACTCCGGTTGAATTGCTTTCTATTGGACTCTGCACTACGGTCATGCTTTGTCACCTCACAGAAATGTTAACTCGATGCTGCATCAAAAGGCCCAGTCACAGTTTTGGCAAGGAAAACTCATGAACACCCCTTCATATGTAAACGACGTTGCGAGTGCCCTTGCCCGGTCCTTCGCAAAGGTAATAACACACACAACCTCTCAAACCCCCTGAACATATCCCACAATTCAGCCACATCAACAAAATTGTTCAAACAAGTTCACTTTAAGCCACTCCAAAACGTAAAAAACGGATAATAATCAACATACAGTTTCGCTTAGCTATCACCAAACACGGACTAGACTGGTGCTAAAATAGTGATCAACCGCCTTAGAGAGTGATAAAATAGCAAGGTAGTGTTGTTTGTGGAAACATAGAGATGATCCTCTTCAGTGTATTTATAAGTTTTCTTAATAAGTCTTAGTTATTATATTGTGGTTTTTCGTCAAATTGATTAGTGTGTTAAAACTTCATAAAATTAAAGTAAATAATATGACAAAGTACATATAAAAAAAAATGGTGCTGTGTATTTTTATTATAGATGGTTTTTTAAACTTTACACATCTCTTTAAAATTTTTATTTTATTGTTATGGCTAGGCATAATTAACGGGAAAAATACTTTGACACCCTGATTCTCTATACATTTAATTATGAAATGTGTTAGTGCAAAATATTTTTACTTATGAATGAGTTAAAAAAAATTGTTTTGAGGGAAATGTGATTAAAATTTAATATTAGAGAAAAAAAACTGTGTATTAGACATTAAAAATTTATACATATATGAAATGTCAAGTACTATGTCGGATCGATAGGTAGTAACTTGAAGAAAATGACAGTGAATTGTAAGCTTAGGAGACTAGCCATAAGTACCTAAGGAGACCAGCCATAAGTACCTAAGAGAGGAGACAAAATGACATAAAAACAATAGGAAACATTTTTAGAAAACAATACTCAATAAATAGTCTGAGTTCTAATATTCTTTAACATATTTTACTGTTGTATACCCTTACTATAAAATAATTACCGGTTAGTGTTTTTGTACTATTGCATTTCTAAACATTTGGGTCTATTCTCAAAGTCTTGAAAAGCGATTAAAAACAAATGCCCAAATGAGCAATCCAATGCAAAATTTGATACATATTTTTATCTAACAAGGTTTTTTGTGAGGAAAGATTAGAGTGACATACACCTTGCATCTTTCATGGGTAGGTTTAAGTGCCACCCAACCTTTTTTGGATATTGCAATAACCTTTATTTTTTCAAAAATACAAATTCATATTTACCCCATAATATAATATCTCAGTATGATACTCTGTTTCTCATTATGATTGAATATACACTATGGATATTTGAGCAAATATACTTTCATTGGCATGTGTCCATATCTAGTGGGTAAAAATTATATTATAGAATGCTAAGTAATGGACATTTTCTAAATTGTTTACACAATTTACAATTAAAAACAACTATTATTTATTCTTGTATAGCATTTTTACAAATATTGACAGAGTCTAGCCTCTCATGGCCTCATTCATAAATGAATAAGTTTGAGGTCAATCGATGAATGTATTAAATATTTGTGATTGTATCACATTCAATCATTCTACTTAACGTTAACGGCCAAAAGAAAAAATAAGGCAATTTTAAACTTCATCTGTAATTAGATGTTGCACAGACAATATACAAAATGGTAATATAAACGAGATATTGTTTCAAAATGAAAAACAGAGCAATATAGATGGTACTTTGTGGCAACCACAAGCCCAAGAGACTCAGGCAAGTGACCTAAAAATTTAAAAAAATGAAATTTTCTCAGAATGCAGGGCTGCAGAAATTTTGCAAAATCAGCCAAAATTTAGCAAATTCCTTTATTTATGCAAAAAATTGGCACTACTCATGTATCACTATAATATAGTAAAACATATGTTCCCCTCAATACCACACTACCTGGGGCATCACCGGGCACGTAGTTATTATTTGTACCGAGCGATACGGATATGAATATTAAAAAGAAAGCTAACTACCTTATTATTTTTTAATTATTTTATAAAAGAATTTATCAACAGTGTCAATATTGACAATCAATTTTAGATAAATTCCAATTTTTAATAAAGGAGATCACAAACGCCACTTTATACAGAATTGTTTTCTTAACATGCTCCATTATCACTATCTGGTCTCCTAGGCTTACACTAGGAGCATAAATAAAACACACAAACCCCAGAAAGGTGGACCGTAACGATCAGTCAAGGTATGTCCAATGCAAAACCACTATAATCTTATGATACAGTTTTTTTTTATTGCAGTAAAAGTAGACTTTTTTCAATATTCTAAAGGTATTTTAATCTTTTACTAATTCAAATAGTTTTGACCCTGCCACTTCTTTTTAAGATTCTTGTTTTGTCACAGTTGATTCAATTACAGGCACATAGGGTGAAACAAGAGAACCACACTGGGAGATTAGATAGGAAATATGTAATCTGAGCTAGGGTCTAAATATTTGCACAATAGCATTGTTGGGAGTAAAGTGTAGCAGAGGTGCATACAAAGCATTATGGCTAGAATTATTGGTAAAATTTTACCAAATCATATTATTGACTTACAAATAAAGTGAATATACTACTCAATGCCTTTTTTTTATGCTGTTTCCAAATATAATAATCATTTTTGTTGGAAATGAAGGTAAATATTTAACAAATCATATAATTTAAATAACACTTTAGTTAATTCACCAAATTTTTACTTTTTTTTATGCCATATTAAAATACTTTAATAATTTTGTTGGACTTGAATTATATACCACCCCCATATATATATATACAAAGACTGTTTATATATTTGCACATTAGGGGGGTGAGGGGGCAGTTTCAACTTACCTCTTGTTACATCAGAAATAAAATTACCCCCACCCCCTAATGGGTAAATATATACCATATCATATTTTTGAGTTAGGAATAAAGTGAATACACCATTTGATGCCTTTTTCTATGCTTAATACAAATAGAATAATCATTTCTATCAGAAATTATTTTCAGCCCTTTTTTAAAGAAATTTTATTTCTGATGTAAATGGGAGGTAAGTTTAAACTTTATCCCCACCCCCCCCTAATGTAGAAATATATATCCTGAATTGGCATATATGGGGGGGGGGGCTAAAATTCATTTCTGATAGAAATGATTAGGGTAAAAGACCAGTATCCAATTGAACAAAATTATGTAAAACTTAAGACCTCATATCTTGTTATCAAATTAGAGTTGAAAAGGTTTGTATAGGCCAATGAATAGGCTAGCTAAAAATCCATGCTATGTAGCAACATTAAAATTATTAAAATTATTCAAGATCATTCACTGAAAAATGAAAATGATTAGTTTATTGACTTATCTAGAAAGACCTCTTTTTGGAAATACCAATTACCCTATTTTGATGTAAATATCTTTTTAGTGTTTCAGTTTTATTCACATATTAATAGAAAGCTGATTGTCTTCTGATTCTAAAAATCTAATTTTTGTTTCTTGATTTTTATTCTATAAAACACAAATATTAAATATATATTTTTTTCATTTCACTTGCTTGTCAAAACAGAGACCACACATTGGATTTATTATGACAAATTACTCCTACTGGGCTGGCTCTAGTGAGAGGTGATCGGGTCTGCACTTGCATTGTGTTATGCTGTAGGCTAGTAAAACAGAGGCAGTCCAAAAACCCATTGCTATTTTTCCAAAATGCCAAAGAAAAGTGGTCTTCCCCAAAAAGAGGTCTTTTACCCTATTATATTTGTAATCAGCATAAAAAAGGCATTGAATGGTATATTCACTTTAGTTGTTACTCAATAATATGATTTGGTATATATTTACCCCTAACCTAACCTAGCCCCCACCCCTATATGTGCAAATATATATCCTGAATTTAGATATATAGGGAGGGGGGGGGGGTCAATATCTACGAAATCATATTATTGAGTTAGGACTAAAGTGAATACACCATTTGATGCCTTTTTTTTATGCTTATTACAAATATAACAAGCATTTCTATTGGAAATTAATTTCCGCCCCCCCCCCCCCTAAAAATGCCAATTCAGGGGTAGGTGAGGGAAAGCCGATATAGGAGGGGGGCTGAAATTCATTTCCGATATAAAAGCTTATTATATTTGTAATAAGCATAAAAAAAGGCATCAAATGGTGTATTCACTTTAAACCTAACTCAATAATATGATTTGGTAGATATTGACTAGGGGGGGGGGGGGGAGCTAAAATTCATTTCCAATAGAAAGGGTTGTTATATTTGTAATCAGCATACCAAAGGCATGAAATGGTATATTCACTTTATTTGAAACTCAATCTTATGATTTGGTATATATTTACCCCCTAATGTGCAAATATATACCCTGAATTGGTATATATAGGGGTGGGGACTAAAATTCATTTCTGACAAAAAATATTATTATATTTGTAAAGAGCATAAAAAAGGCATCAAATGTTATATTCACATTAGTCATACTAAATCCGCTTATGAGGTAAATATTTACCAAAATGAATTTTACCCCACCCCTGGGTCAATATCTACCAAATCATATTATTGGTTAGGAATAAAGTGAATACACCATTCGCTGCCTTTTTTTATGCTGATTACGAATATAATAAGCATTTCTATTGGAAATGAATTTGGGCCCCCCCCCTATATAGACTATACCTACCCCAACCCACCCTACCCCTGAATGGGCACATAGGCCTGCGGGGGGGGGGGGGCTGAAATTCATTTCCAATAGAAATACTAATTATATTTGTAATCAGCATAAAAAAAGTCATCAAATAGTGTATTCACTTTATTCATAACTCAATAATATGATTTGGTAGATATTCCCCTATATATACCAATTCAGGGTATATATTTGCACATTAGAGGGGGTGGGGGCAAATTTTATTTCTGATATAAACAGGAGGTAAGTTTAAACTTTACCCTCACCCCCCTAATGTGCAAATATATACCCTGAATTGGTATCTTGGGGGAGGTTTTCAATATAATTCTGACAAAAATGTAAATTCCGTATTTATATAGACTAACCATGGCTGTGAATTTTATAGGCTAGAATAATAGGAAATTATAATATAAGATTATCTGGCAGAAATTTACAGTATTATTTTCCCTGGTCCGAATTCAGAATAGTTGAAGCATCATTTGGAAGAATCTCGACTAGGTCAATGTGGCTACATCTCCTACTCTAGGAGTCCTGATTAAAGAAACTAACCAGATTCATAATATTTTTATTTAGATCCATCTGATGTATATGGAAAATTAAAATAAACCGAAACATAGCTCTTCGGCCAATAGTAAAAATTTAAGCAAAAAGTGAAATAAATGCATGCTCCGATTTTAAATTAATTATTCTTTAGCATTTAAATCCCTATTACAATACCTTTTGATATTACGTATTTTGTCCAGATCGAATAAAAATAAGATATAAAAAAGTAATTAATAGTTGTTTTGTTTCAGCAAAATGCTCTATAAAAGATAAACTTTTTTTTTTTATATAAAACTTTTAATTCAACTGATTTGTTATTTTTTGTTTTTTCAATATTATATTAAAATTTAAATTTTTTAAAATACCATTACTAGTCATATATATTTTTATATAAATATATCATAAATAACTAAAATATTATTAATTAAGTATTACCCTTTTACTAGAAAAATTTAAAAATATCTATTGGATATATTTAATCAGTTTAATGTTGTAGGGTTCTTATTAATTTTTTTCTTCAAATATTTAACCCCAGTTATAAATATGTGTTTATTAATAAAATCCTAAATGAATGTTATAACGTCCGTTTTTACGTTAAGGGTCAGGTTAGGGTGGATGAGCATATGTTCAGTCAGGTTTAAATTGGTTTATAAACAGTAAATCTTAGTAGTTAAAGTACGTGACGCTTTATACTATAAATCAATATTACTACAAATTTTCTATCTGTGCAAATATTGTCAAATAGGACGTTCAGACCATTTGTTCATAGGATATAGGACAGAGCTTCTCATATCATCTTCTTCATTCATCGGGATTGTCTATATATAATATGGAAATAGTGTTGGAAATTTTACTGTCATAATTCGGTACATTTGCAGAGAGGCCAAGTTTTTACCCATGAGGTAGAGTAATTTAAATAGAGTTTTTGCTTCGTTTATGATTAATATTCCTGTTCAATTTATCCGTGTTACTCAAGAACAACCTTTAAAAATAGTGATAACTCACTAGATAAAATAAAAAAACACTCTAAGTAGAACAAAAACAGAACTCCCAAATTATAATGGCGACTTACATAACGCAACATAATCTGGTAAAGCTTTTTAATTAAGTCAATTTGGAATTTAGTAAAAATATTAAGACGTAGACACAAAGTTTCGAAATACCACTTTTTCTTAAGATAAAGATACATATCCTGGAATGTGTAAGCTTGGAGGTAACTTGCTCAATAGCCAATTTTCTCGCTAAGTGCGTCAATGAGCCGGATGGATGCGGTTGGTTTGTCATATATATAATCAGATTTTTTAGACTGAGGTCGGACTCATTGACTTGCACGGCGAACCTCTGCCCGTTTATTATCTTATTAGAAATACCTTGGAATATTGTCAGGTTATTATAAGGGTCTAAGTATCTTATTATGTCTTATTATAGTTTTCTGAGACTTGTGGTCTACATGGGACAACCAGTCCCAGTAGAATATATATATCTTATTAAACCTTGTATTAGTATATGTTAACTGAATAAAAGTATTGTGTTATAGCCAACCTCTCTACAATCTACATTTAGTCTCTGGAATATACCCAGCTGCCACGCCTCATTAGTCCGGTCATAGCCTAAGGCATGCTACCGCAGTTTAATTACCTTAGGGCCATAGTTATCTCCCCTATAAAGGGAGAATAAAGGCATCTACCACTACATCATTTAAGTAACATAAGAATCACCTTACCACAACTGGTGGCAATTGAAAAAACTGGGTCGAGAGGGCTAGATAAAAATAGTAGATTGAAATAAAATGGCTTTACCAGAGGAATAAATGACTTCCCTATCAACGGTACTTTAAACTGCAAAAATTATACCCGAATACGCGGGAATTTCAGATGTAGGTGAGTTTATCGAAAAACTGAAAATTTTCGACGAACTAACTGAATCGTTCGAGGATAAAGTCAAAGAGCAATGCATTGCAGCCATATTAAAGGGAAGCGCCCTTAAACATTTTGAGGCAATTAAGGAAAAAGACCCCAAGGACATCAGTACTCTAATTGAATCTTTTAAAACAAGGTTCATACAGACGAGCATCTCCGAGAGGCTAAGAACAGAGGTAGTGACATTCAATACCTCAACTAGTATCAGTGAATATGCCGACAACAACAAACAATTTAAGAGAACGTTTAATTGCTATTATTGTAGAAACGAAACCACTATGCAGCAGATTGCTGGCATAGAATACGCAAAGAAGACCAGACGTACAAGGCAAGACACCAGTTCAGAATGCAGGGGGGCAGAAATTTAGGAAGGCAGGGAACAAATAATACTTGGAATATGCCAACTAATATTCCTGAATTCACGCCTAGAAGGCAAATGTTAGACAACACCCATGGTAAATGGAGCCACGTCGAAGATAAGTAGGATAACCCCAGAAGATTTTGACCAAGCAGCAGGCAAGTAAATAACAAAACATGTCCGTAAGTGCTATCGGGGCTGTTCCCTTACAAAGACCGCTAAATAGTTTAGAATGTTGTGATACAAATACAAATACTAACAGTCTACCGATTTTGCGTTGTTTTAAAATTGAATGTTTTCAAAGTTTACCATGCTTACTAGATACGAGTGCATCTAAATTATTAATTCGAGAAGAAGTTTTTAAGAGGTTTCCTACTAGTGTCAAAGCTGACAATTTTGGGGGAATGTCCATTAAAATTTAGCAAAGGGGATAAAGAAATAACAGTAACGGTGATAATATGTAAGCAGCTACCATTTCCTTGTACTCTAGGAGTAGATGCTATAAGAAAATATGGGATCGTATGGGAACCCCTAACTAATACAATAACCATAAGCCAGGCAAATGAAGCTAATAGGCAAATTTGCGTAACAACAGATAAAGAGAGTGACGATTTGAATTATAACCTAAAAATAAATAGAAAAATCACAATACACGGGAAAACAACAGCACAAATTCTAGCGACATTAAATACAAAAGAAGGAAAGGTTAAAACAACGGATGTCATGATAGGAGGATACACCCTAAAAGAATACCCCACGATTTTCGTAGAAAATCAAGTTATTAAAATTTAAAATGGTATCACATACTTAGAACTATCAAATCTAAGTAATAATAAAGTAAAGCTGAACCAAATAGAACTTGGGTCAGTGGAAAAGATTTCAAATTCAGAAATAGAATTTCTAAAAAGTCAAGAATTAGGTTTAAATTTCACTAGCCACGAACAAATATCCTTAATAAAACTGCAATCACAAGAACAGTATAGAATGACAAAAACAGAATTTTTGCAACAATTTGATTTAATAAATTTACCGGATAACGTAAAAACCAGGGTGGGAAATATTCTTTGGGATTTTAGATGGACTTTTTCAAGACACAAAGCGGATTACGGATTAACTCACTTAATCACACACAAAATATCAACACAGGGCCCTCAAATTAAGAAGTCACTGTATAAAACATCTTATCATTTAAAACCAAGTCTGGACGGCCAAATAAAGGAAATGGAAGAACAGAGAATAATTAAAGAAAGTGTTAGCGGCTGGTGTTTTCCACTAGTAATAGTCAGAAAGAAATATAACACCTGGAGATTATGTATAGATTTTAGAGCGCTAAATGCTGCCACGGTAAAAGACATCATGAAATTACCAAGAATTGATACGATTTTAGATTCGCTGGGAGGTACAAAATACTACACTAGTTTTGACTTAATAACAGGATATTGGCAAATAGCTTTAGATCCAGAAACAAAGCATAAAGCAACAGTAATCTTAGACGATGGAAGAACGTTAACATTTGAACGTATGCCTTTTGGCTTATCATTTAGTCCAAATTGTTTTAGTCGACTAATGAATTTGGTGTTAAAGGATAACGAACCAGGAAGGAAAAAAGATACCTTGGGTTATTTAGATGATGTAGTTTTGTATAATGAAAACCTGGAAGACCACTAAGTCGGACTTAGAAAAATACTGGAAAAATTCGAAAAAGCAGACTTAAAATTAAAACCGGAAAATTTAAAAATAGTAGTGCCAAAACTTGTTTTTCTTGGTCATCTGATAAACCAAAATACTATTTCACCAAATCAAGAAAAATTTACGGTCATAGAAAATTTACAGCCACCAAAAGATCATAAAAGCTGCAGATCAGTTTGTGGTTTGTTAAGCTATTTCAGACGATATGTTAAACATTATGCAACAATGGCACAACCTTTGAAAAACCTTCTGAAAAAAATCAGGTAAATTCGAATATCTAGCGGTCGCAATGCAGGCACTGAATGAAATGAAAAGGCAATTATTACGGGCACCAATACTTAAACTACCAGATTTGTCACAAGACTTCTGTTTACAAACAGATGCGTCGGGGTACGGAATTGGAGCCATATTATTAAACATAAATTCGGAAGGAGTAGAATCAATAGTCCAATACGCCAGCAGGTCGCTGACGGAGGCGGAAAGAAAATATTCGACGGTTGAAAGAGAATGCCTAGTAGTTGTAGTTTTTACAGAATATATTCGACAATTTTTACTTGGAAAAATTTTTTTTACGCGTAGAGCAAAAATCACTAATTTGGCTAAATACGATGCAAAATACTTCAGCACGGCTGACACGGTGGATACTGCGTCTGCAAGCATATTGATATACCCCAATATATATATAAAGGGCCGTACAAACATTTTACCAGACTATTTGCCACGAAATCCTGATACGGAAGGAAATTTAATAACAACCATCCAAAAGGAACCGGAAGGGTTAGAAATACTATCTAATGGAAATATTTTGAATCATCAAGATAAAAATGATTTTTGTTTAGCAATGAAATCCTTTTTATCAAAAGGAATGGAATTGCCAGAGCACTTTAAACATCTTTTGAAGGACTTAGATAATTTTGATCTGGATGAAAGTAAAAATATTTTGGTAAGATATAACAGACCATCGCAAGAATATAGAAAAAATGACTTAAAAATTATTCCAATGTGATTCCAAAATCACTGGAAGGGGAAATTTTACAAATGGCAAATGCAACTATTGGCTGTCACATGGAAGAAGCGAAAACCATTGGGAGGCTAAAAGGAAATTTTTATTTTCCAAAGATGTACTCAAAAGTAAAAGCTTTTATACAAACCTGCCAAGAGTGTGCCAAACAAAAGTCGCCACCAAAAAACCCTAGGGCCGAATTAGGTCTATACCCCACCCCTTCAGGGGTAGGAAGATTAATGTCAATAGAGATTTGGGGAACAAGAGGAAGTTGACCAGTTTCCAGGAAAGGAAACAGGTGTGTACTAACCGTAGTTGACCATTTCAACTCATATTTAGACGCTTTTCCAATTAAAGACGAAAAGACAAAAACCATCACGAAAGTTTTAGTCAACCAGCTATTTTTAGAGCACGGAATTTTTACCTAGAATTTTACTTAATGACAATGGGCCATGTTTTAGAGCCAAATTATTAGACGAAATTTCGGAATATTTGGGGATAAAACGATGATTTACCTCGTCATACATGGCATCCGCTAACATAGGGAATTATCTTAAATGCTGGGGATACATGCAAGAGAGGAAAATAAAAAATGAAATGAACATATAGCCTACCATTCGTAGTCTTTGCAGTAAATACGGCTTTTTCATGGTATTTCAAAGAAACACCATTTTTTTTACAACATCTAAGAGATCCCAGAATTTGTTTAGATGAAATACAAAATGATAGAATATATTACAATCTAGACCAATATAAACAAGAAAAAATGATGCGAATGAAAAAAGCTATGGAACAAGTTAAAGACAATTTGGAAGGCGCGAAAACAGAACAAAAAGAAAAATATGATAGAACAAGCAAAAATAAGACAAATTATTGTTTAGGAGATTTGGTCTATGCATACAAAACCAACCTAGAAGGGCCAACAAATTTAAATCTGAAATGGGACGGGCCCTACAGGATTGTAAAAATTTTACCAAATAACTTAACTGATGTTCTGAAACATCAGTATAATGAAAAGGGAGAAGTAGTATATGATATTAGTAGAAGAGTAGGCCTTTCTTTTCCCCTTTGCTTTCATTTGAATGCGAATACCTAAAAGATGATGATAGGATCTATCAATAGGTAGCATGTTACCATAACCATTAGCAAGAAGATGCCCCTCTTCATCAACTATTATTTTTATGTTGGCATTCTCTTTGAGTGCGATCATCTCTGGAAATGATACTTTTGCATATCCAGCATTTGTATAATGGGAATTCTTGGGTACTCCAAAGAAATCTAAACTCCCTCTGTCATGACTGCTCATGCATACGCTTCCACTAGTGGTACCACTTGTACTTGTTTCATAGTTCAAATACTTCTCCTTGTCAGCATTAAGTGCTACAATAACACTATCATGTGAACAAATTTTTGCTTGGGGGTCATCTACATTTCAAAAAATGCATTTCATTTTTGTAATTATTAGATTCATTGACTATATCGTCAATGATGGTAGTAACGTTTGCTGGTACTTTGTTTTTCATCGATTCATCTTTATATTCCTTAGTGATATTGTCTACCAATGCCCTTTTTATTTTTCCGGCAATTTCACTGTCTTTTACCACATTATTTATACACAGGTAACAGTTCCGGCCCGTAGACAAGATATGGTTTATGATATTAGTAGAAGAGTAGGCCTTTCATCTTTTGACCTTCAGTTGAATGCTAATACCCGAAAGCTGACAATAGGGTTTAACACTGGGTAACATGTTACCTCAAGCACTAGCAAGAAGATGTCCCTCTTCATCAAGTATAATTTTTATGTTGGCATTCTCTTTGAGTGCAATCATCTCCAAAGATCTCAATCTCGCATATCCACCATCATAAGAGTTGAATTTTTTGGAACTCCAAAGAAATTTAATTCCTTACTGTCATGATAATACATGCATATGTTTCCGATAGTGCTACCACTTGTACTTGTTTCATAGTTCAAATACTTCTCCCTGTCAGCATTCAATGCTACAATAACACTATCATGTGAACACACTTTCTTAAAATACTTCATCTTCACTTTTTTAAAGATATGACTTACGTGTTTATCCTTCCGCTGCGTAAAAATTACAGATTTAATACATGCAATAAACTAGGTAGTGTCGATAACCTGCCATAGAGTACAGTGGGAAAGCTGTGTCGTGTCTGTGAGCAAGCATAGAGTACAATTGGTAGAGCCACAAGCATATTTCATGTCATTTTAAGATACGCAAAAAAGTTGAATAATTTCTGAGTCCAAAAAAATCAGTCCAAAACAAGGGTGCTACTACAAGCATTATTTTTCTAATAGTAAAAGTCACGACTAACATTTCTATATAATTCTCATTTTGAAATTAGAAAATATTAAATGTAAATTTTTTATGTTTTAAGTACGTTTTATGTCATTCTAAAACATGTAAGAAAAAGTTGAAAAAATACCATGTTAAAATAAATAAAAAAAGTTAAAAAAAATTAAAAAAGTAAAAAAATGGGGGGAGGGTACCTAGAATGGTGGAAGGAGGGGGCCCCTGGGAGGTTGAGGGTAGGGGACCCTTGGAGATTAGGGGTAAGGGGCCCTTGGAGGTTGAGGTCCTTGGTGGTTAGGGTCATTTATAGCTGTGGTCCTTGATGGTTCAAACCCATAATCATCACATTAGTTTATTTCTACGGATCTCTAAGGATTGTCCTGAATTTCTCTATTAAAATTCTTTTTTTGGCATCTACATCTCTATTACTTTCAAATTCTTAGTAAACCCCAATGCTAAGGCATATTTTATATTGACAACACCGCTCAAATGGTACTTGTGTATTGTACAGAACACAGTCGAGGAGTAAAGCCATGTAAAGGCATAAGGTCATCTTGGCGCCTATGACTCTATTAGTTTCAACTTTTTAGCATACCCCACTGCAAAACCATAGTTATATTGGCAAAACTGTTCAAATGGTAGTTATGTATTATACAGAACACAGCCAAGAAGTCTGAGCTAAGTCAAGTCACATGATCTTTTCTTGGCACCCACGACTCTATTGGTTTCAACTTTTTAGCATACTCCAATGCTAAACCATATTTCATATTGGCAACACTGCTCAACTGGTATTTGTGTATTATACAGAACACAGACAAGAAGTAAAGCCAAGCTAAGTAAAAAAATCTTCTTGTTATCGTTAACTGTTTCCATAGATTGATACCAATGATGTTATTCCAAATTTATCGTAAGTTGCGTAAGAATTACCACCCCCTGGGACTTACCTTAACTAGAAAGCAGTTTCACCCTTTTAGCACTTTCATACAATCCAATTAAAAATATCATCCAGCTCTGTTTCACCCCTATTATTAAATCACCAATTAAGATCATTCATAGCAGAGTTATGCCAATGGAGTACCTTTTTCACAAATTGAGTTAGTTTTACGCAAATAATACAAAAAACATGATTATTTTCCCCTTCGGCTGAAACCAGTATTTTTACAGAAAGTCCATTAAACTATCGAACACGTTATACCAAGCTCTCTTGTAGGCGTCAAATCTATTACCCTTCTGAGCACATTCTTGTAGGTTTCCTTGTAGGCGTCAAATAATTGCACTTCTGAGCATATTCTTTTCAAGGTTGATAGTAATTAATAGTGGTCCAGAGAATGGGTGTTGCCTCAGAAACCTGTCTGGTCATTTTATATTATCTCGTCCCTGAATATCTACTTTCAAAATATAACGTGTTTGGTCGCTTTATAGGTCCATAATATAGAGTGTATGGTCGCATTATACAACCTGTCCTAAAAGTACTAGATGGTTCACTACTAATATAATACTTAAATTTATAATATAATATAATTTCAGCTGAATATTTGCACATTAAGGGGGGGGGTAAAATAAATCTCTAAATGGGGTTAAAAACCTAATTCAACCTAACCTTACCCCCACTCCCCTAATGTGCAAATTTATGGCCTAAATTATACAAGTCCAATGCATTCTGTCATCCGTCATTTTTCCTTGTGACTCTGAAATCGGTTTGATCAGATCGTACATTCAGCAAACTTCTTGACTGTTTGGTATCATGGTTGCAGAGGGAGCTGCAACCTAGTAAAGAGCCAGCCACAGCCCATAGTAACTAAAAGTTAGAAAACGCGCTTTAAAAAAAAAACTGCCATCTTACACTGATTAACGAATGGTAACGGGGTTAATGTCCGTGAACGGAGTTAATGTCCAAGAGAATGTTCGTGTTCGATGAGGAGTAGCCAAGGAGGCAGGTTATCCCCTAATGTTTTTAAGCTTTGTATCGCTACAGTGCTCTCTAAGATAGCTGATACTTGTTTTCTTTGTTTTTCTGATGTATCGTATATTGCTTACGCAGATGACATCCTAATTATTAGTAGGAGCAAATTTGCTTTGTCTAATATGGTGGATAACGTGAGAAAAGATTTTTTAGATATTGAACTTAATTTAAATTTTGAAAAGTGCGAGCATCTTTGTTTCAACGGTAATGCTAAGAATTCTCCTTTGAATTGAAATCATGCTTCTATACGTTCTGTTGATAGCCTACGTTGGCTTGGTATTACTCTGTGTAATAATATGTTTTGTTTTCACCATTCACCTTTTATTGACGCATGTACCAAGATTAGATTTGGATATTCCAAAATTGTTGCAAATCGGTCGAAATACAATCGCAAAGCTTTAATGTCGCTGTATTCTGTTTTTTGTGACCATGCTATTTCAGGTATTTACATTTTGCTTAGGAAGAATGAACTATCTAAATTAATGAAAAGCTATTATCGGTCTTGCAAATTTTTGTTGTCTCTTCCGTTGTAATTTAGTTATCGCCGTATCATCAAAAATTATAACACACCTGATATAAATAAAAACTTGTTTGATTTACATATAAAACTGTCTGCAAATGCCTATGAAAAACTGTCCCCTCACCGTGGTCTCATTCTTAATCACTCTGATACTTAGATTTTGTCGATTTTATCCGATATATCTGAAAAAGGATGTTGATAAAGCATTTATTCACTCTGACACATAGATTTTGTCAATTTTATCCGATGTATCTGGCGAAAGATGTTGATAAAAAAAATACATTCACTCTGACCCTTAGATTTTGTCAATTTTATTTGATGTATCTGACAAAAGATGTTGATAAAAAAAATTATTCATTCTTACACGTAGATTTTGTCAATTTTATCCTATGTACCCAGGAAAACGATGTTGATATAGAATTTAATCACTCTGATACTTAGATTTTGTCGATTTTATCCGACATATCCAACAATGGATGTTGATAAAGCATTTATTCACACTGATACTTAGATTTTATCAATTTTATCCGACGAATCTGAGAAAGGATGTTGATAAAAAAAAATTATTCACTCTGACACTTAGATTTTGTCAATTTTATCCGATGCATCTGGCAAAAGATGTTGATTAAAAAAAATTATACACTCTAACACTTAGATTTTGTCAATTTCATCCAATGTATCTGGCAAAAGATGTTGATAAAAAAAATTATTTACTCTAGCTCTTACATTTCGTCAATTTTATCCTATGTATCCGAGAAAAGGATGTTGATATAGAATTTAATCACTCTGATACTTGGATTTTCTTGATTTTATCCGACATATCCGAGAAAGGATGTTGATAAAGCATTTATTCACTCTGATACTTAGATTTTGTCTATTTTATCCGATGTATCTGACAAAGGATGTTGATAAGAAAAAAAAATTATTCACACCGACACTTAGATTTTGTGAATTTTATCCGATGTATCTGGCAAAACATGTTGATAAAAATAAATTATTCACTCTAACACTTATATTTTGTCAATTTTATCCTATGTATCCGAGAAAAGGATGTTGATATAGAATTTAATCACTCTGATACTTAGATTTTCTCGATTTTATCCGACATTTCCCACAATGGATGTTGATAAAGCATTTATTTACTCTGATACTTTATTTACTCTGACTACTCTGATACTTAGAAAAGGATGATGATATAGAATTTAATCACTTTGATACTTAGATTTTGTCTATTTTATCCGACATATCCGAGAAAGGATGTTGATAAAGCATTTATTCACTCTGATACTTAGATTTTGTCAATTTTATCAGATGTACCTGACAAATGATGTTGATAAGAAAAAAAAATTATTCACACCGACACTTAGATTTTGTGAATTTTATCCGATGTATCTGGCAAAAATGTTGATAAAAAAAAATTATTCACTCTAACACTTATATTTCGTCAGTTTTATCCTATGTTTCCGAGAAAAGGATGTTGATATAGAATTTAATCACTCTGATACTTGGATTTTCTCGATTTTATCCGACATTTCCCACAATGGATGTTGATAAAGCATTTATTTACTCTGATACTTAGATTTTGTCAATTTTATCAAATGTATCTGTGAAAGGATGTTGATAAAAAAAATTTATTCACTCTGTTACTTAGATTTTGTCAATTTTTTCCGATGTTTCTGGCAAAAGATGCTGATAACAAAAAATTATTCACTCTAATACTTATATTTTGTCAATGTTATCCTATGTATCCGAGAAAAGGATGTTGATATAGAAATTAATCACTCTGATACTTAGATTTTGTCAATTTTATTTGATGTATCTGACAAAGGATGCTGATAAAAAAAATTTATTCACTCTGACACTTACATTTTGTCAATTTTATCTGATGAATCTGGCAAAAGATGTTGATAAAAAAAACATTTATTCACTCTAAAGCTTAGATTTTGTCAATTTTATCCTATGTATCCGAGAGAAGGATGTTTATATATAATTTCATCACTCTGATACCTAGGTTTTGTCAATTTTATCGAACATATCCAGCAATGGATGTTGATAAAGAATTTATTCCCTCTGACACTTAGATTTTGTCAATTTTATCCGAAGTATATGGTAAAAGATCTTGATAAGAAAATATTCACTCCAACACTTAGATTTTGTCAATTTTATCCGAAATATCTGACAAAGGATGCTGATAAAGCATTTACTCACTCTGATACTTAGATTTTATCAATTTTATCCTATGTACCCGAGAAAAGGATGATGATATAGAATTTAATCCCTCTGATACTAAGATTTTGTCAATTGTATCCGACATATCCCAGTAAGGATGTTGATAAAGCATTTATTGACACTGACACTTAGATTTTTGTCACTCTGTCACCTAGATTTTGTCAATTTTATCCGACATATCCGAGAAAGGATGTCGATAACTGCATCCAACACTTGAATGGTATTACTGGAATCTCGTTGCACTTGAGCGTAAGAGACCCCTATGGCTTCATGAATTTTAACACGAAATGGATTTGACGAATCGTACACGTCTTTGAGTCTCGCTTCGCAGTCTAAATGTGGTAAAGCTTTCTAATTTAGTTAATTATTAATTGAGTAAAAATATATTAAGACGCAAAAACAAAGTTTCAAAATACCACTTTTTAAGATAAGGATACAAATCGTGGAATGTGTGGGCTTGGAGGGAACTTGTTGAATAACCAATTTCCTGGCTAAATGCGTCAATGTACCGGAAGGACGTGGTTAGGTTTTTAATACATATACCCCAATTTTTGGGACTGGAAGTAGACTTTTTGACTTGCCGGGTGAACCTCTGCCCATTTGTTTTCTCCTTAGAAATACCTTAGACTTAGTCTTATCATTGTAAGTGCCTAAGTATCTATATATTTATATTGTGGTTTTACTGAGACCTGTTGTCTACTTGCGGCAGCCAATCCCAGTAGACAGAATATATTTGGTTTTATTATAGTTTAAATGAATAAAAGTATTGTATTTTAGACAATCTCTATACGATCAATTTTTAGCCTCTCGAACATACTCAGTCGGTATGCCTCATTAGTTCGGTCATAGCCTAGGGCACGGTACCAAAGTTTATTTACCTTAGGGCCAGAGTTTATCTCACCTATAAAGGGAGAATAAAGGCATTTACGACTACAACGCCCAATTACCACAAATAACACTTCACAACAACTGGTGGTCGCTATAAAAACTGGGTCGAGAAGGCTAGATAAAAATAGTAGATTGAAATAAAAATGGCTTTACCAGAGGAAAAAATTACTTCCCTATCAACAGTACTTGAAATCGCAAAAATTATACCTGAATGCGTGGGAAATTCGGATATAGATGAGTTTATCGGAAAAGTAAAATATTTCAAAGAACTAACTGAATCGTTTGAGGATAGGGTCAAACAGCAGTGCGTTGCAGCCAGATTAAAGGGAAGCGCCCTTAAAAATTTTGAGGCAATTAAGGAAAAAGAGCCCAAGAACATCAGTACTCTGATTGAATCTTTTAAAACAAGATTCATTTAGGCAAGCATCTCAGAGAGGCTAAGAACTGAGGTAGTGACATTCGCTACCTTAACTAGTATCAGGAAATATGGACAAAAAATTTGTAGATCCATGTGTTAACAATTAGAAAAAGGCGGAAATGACGAGACGGTACAGAAAGTGTAACTATATAATTTTACGTAAGGGTTACCAAAAAAGTTATTAGGACTAATATTATCTTAAAAACCTGAAAATTTAGAGCACGCTATAATACTACTCGAAACAAAGGTAAAAATTGACGAGGCTATGAAAAAGTTTGACCAGATGTCAATAAATAACACAGGAGCCCAAGAAATAAAATATGAAAGGGGACAGAGAAGGGTGAACTTTGAGGACCTGAATCGTGAACCAAAAAGGCGCGACGGAGGACGAGGGTCGCCGTCTAAGGAGATAGCTGACAGATTCCATGACCTTGAGAGATTAGCAGCTAATAACTATAGAAAATATGGGCACCCTCCCCCACCAAAGACAAATAGTTGTGGAACCAACAAGGACAGATCAAAAATATTTAAAAGTAACCAGGAAACAAACAAACAATTTAAGAGAAAATTTTATTGCTATTATTGTAGCAAACCAAACCACTATGCAGCAGATTGCTGGCATAGAATACGAAAAGAAGGTCAGATGTACAAGATAAGACACCAATTCAGAACACAGGGGGACAGAAATTTAGGAAGACAGGGAACAAATAATACTTAGCAAACACCTAATAATATTCCTGAATTTAGGCCTAGAAGGCAAACGGTTAACAATACCCAGGGTCAAAGTAGTAGCGCTGAAGAAAACTGGGATAATCCCAGAAATTTTGTGCCAAACAGTGGGCATTTAAACGGAGAAACCAGCCTGTAAGGGTCGACAGAGCTGTTTCCATACAAAGACCCCTATATAGTTTAGAATGTTGTGATACAAATGCAAATAATAATAATCTACCAATTCTGCGTTGTTTAAAAATTGAGTGTTTTCAAAATGTACCATGTTTACTAGATACAGGCGCATCTAAATCTTCAATTCGCGAAGATGTTTTTAATAGGTTTCCTCCTAGTGTCAAAAATCGAGTAAGCAGATGCCAAAATACCCTAACATCAGTGACGGGGCACAAGCTGACAATTTTGGGAGAATGTCCACTAAAATTTAGTGCGGGGGATAAAGAAATAACAGTAACCGTAATAATATGCAAGCAGCTACCATTTCCTTGTATTCTAGGAGTAGATGCCATTAGAAAATATTGGATTGTATGGGAACCCATATCCAATAAAATCACAATAAACCAGGAAAATGAAAGTAATAGGCAAATTTGCGTAACAACAAATAAAGAAAGTGATGATACGAAATATAACCTAAAAATAAGTGGAAAAATCACAATAGAAGGGGGAACGACAGCTCAAGTTCTAGCTACACTAAATGAAAAAGATTGAAATGTTAAAACGATGGATGCCAGGATAGGGGGGTACGACGAAAAAGAATACCATACGATTTTTGCGGAAAATACATTTATAAAAATTAAAAATGGTAGAAAATACTCAAAGCTATGAAATCTAATTGATGATAAAATAAAACTGAACCAGATAGAACTTGGACCAGTAGAAAAGATTTCAAATTCAGAAATAAAATCGCTAAACAGTCCAGAATTAAGCGTAAACTTCACTTCTTGCCACGAACATTTATCCTCATTAAAACCGCAACCACAAGAAGAGTATGGAATTGCGAAAATGGATTTTTTGCAACAATTTGATTTAAAACATTTACCGGAGAACGTAAAAACTAGGGTGGAAAATATTCTCTGGGATTTTAAATGGACTTTTGCAAGACACAAAGCAGATTACGGATTAACTCACTTAATCACGCACAAGATATCAACAGAGGGCCCTCCAATCAAAAAGTCACCGTATAAAACACCTTATCATTTAAAGCCATGGCTAGATAGCCAAATCAAAGAAATGGAAGATCAAGGTATAATTAAAGAAAGCATTAGTGATTGGTGCTTTCCATTAGTAATAGTCAGAAAAAAAGATAACACCTGGAGACTATCTATAGACTTTAGATCACTAAACGCCGTCACGATTAAAGGCGTGATGAAGCTACCAAGAATTGATTCGATTTTAGATGCCTTAGGGGGTTCAAAATATTACACTAGTTTTGATTTAATAGCAGGATATTGGCAAATCGAAGAAACTAAGCATAAGGCTACAGTAATCTTA
Organism: Artemia sp. Qi Xiang Cuo; assembly: GCF_049724085.1. Lineage (NCBI taxonomy): Eukaryota > Metazoa > Arthropoda > Branchiopoda > Anostraca > Artemiidae > Artemia > Artemia sp. Qi Xiang Cuo. Next base: position 41,338,972 of record NC_142814.1, on the reverse strand, counting down.
GACGATGGGTGAACATTCACATTTGAACGTATGCCATTTGGCTTATCATTTAGTCCAAATTGTTCCAGTAGGCTAATGAATTTGGTGTTAAAAGATAACGAACCAGGAAGGAAAAAAGATACTTTGGCTTATTTAGATGATGTAATTCTGTTTAATGAAAACTTAGAAGACCACTTGGTCGGACTTAGAAAAATACTGGAAAAGTTTGAAAAAGCAGGCATAAAATTCAAACGAGAAAAGTTAAAAATGGTGGTACCAAAATTAGGTACCAAAATATTTTTTGGACACCTGATAAACCAACGTACTATTTCATCAAATCAAGAAAAATCTACCGTCATAGAAAATTTACAGCCTCCTAAAGATAAAAAAAGCTGCATATCAGTTTGAGAACAATTAAGCTATTTTAGACGATATATTAAAAATTATGCCACAATAGCACAACATTTGACGAACCTTTTAAAGAAATCAGGTAAATTCGAATGTCCAGAGGACGCAAAACAAGCATTAAATGAAATAAAAAGGCAATTATTACTGGCACCCATACTAAAACTACCAGATTTGTCACAAGACTTCTGTTTGCAAACAGATGCTTCGGGGTACGGTATAGGGGCCATATTATTAAACATTAATTCTGAAGGAGTAGAATCAATAGTTCAATACGCCAGTAGGTCAGAGACGGAAGCAGAAAAAAATACTCAACAGTTGAAAGAGAGTGTTTATCAGTTGTAGTATTTACAGAATATTTTCGACAATTTTTACTTGGAAAAAAATTGATTTAAAGAGTAGACCAAAACTCATTAGTTTGGCTACATACGATGCAAAATACTTCAGCCCAGCTGACACGGTGGATACTGCGTCTGCAAGCATATTCTTATACTCCAATATATATAAGGGGCCCTACAAATATTTTACCAGACTATTTATCACGAAATCCAGACAAGAAAGAAAATGTGATAGCAACCATCCAGAACGAACTGGAAGGGGTAGAAATACTGTCTAATGAAAATATTTCAAAGTATAAAAATAAAGACGATTTTTGTTTAGCAATGAAATCCTTTTTATCAAAAGGAACAGAACTGCCAGAGCACTTTAAACATTTTTTAGAGGACCTAGGTAATTTTGATCTGGACGAAAGTAAAAATCTTCTAGTAAGATATCATAGACCATCTCAAGAATATAGAAAAAATGACTTAAAAATTGTTTCAGTAATTCCAAAATCTCTGAAGGAGAATTTTTACAGATGGCACATGCAACGATTGGCTGTCACATGGGAGAAGCAAAAACTATGGGGAGATTGAAAGTGAATTGTTATTTTCCAAAAATGTACTCAAAAGTAAAAGCTTTGATACAAAACTGCCAAGAGTGCGCCAAACAAAAGTCACCACCTAAGACCCCTAGGGCCGAATTAGGTCAATACCCCACCCCTTCAGGGGTAAGAGAATTAATGTCAATAGACATTTTGGGATCCGGGGGAAGTTTAACAGTTTCCAGGAAAGAAAACAGGTGTGTACTAACCATAGTAGACCATTTTAATTCATATTTATACTCTTTTCCAATTAAAGATGAAAAGACAAAAACCATTGCAAAAATTTTGGTCAATCGCCTATTTTTGGAACACGAGATTTTCCCTAGAGTTTTGCTTAGCGACAATTGGCCATGTTTTAGAGCCAAATTATTAGACAAAATTACAGACTGTCTGGTGGTTAGACGATGGTTTGCCTCGTCTTACCTGGCAGCAGCTAATGGGAAGGTTGAATGTAATCATAGGGAATTAGTTTACATGTTGGGAATACATGCAAGAGAGGAAAATGAAAATTGGCATGAACATTTACCATTTGTAGTCTTTGCAATAAATATGGCTTTTTCACGTACCTTAAAAGAAACGCCATTTTTTTGCAACACATACGAGATCCCAGAATTTGTTTAGATGAAATACAAAATGACAGAATATATTACAACTTAGACCAATATAAGCAGGAGATGGTAATGCGAATGAAAAAAGCTATTGAACAAGTTAAAGACAATCTGGAAGATGCGAAAACAGAACAAAAAGACAAATATGACAGAACAAGCAAAAATAAAACGAGTTACTGTTTAGGAGATTTGGTTTATGTTTATAAAACGAACCTGGAAGGAACAAAAAAGTTAAAACCGAAATGGGAGGGACCCTACAGGATTATAACAATTCTACCAAATAACTTAACATATGTTCTAAAGCATCAGCATAAGAAAAAGGAAGAAATAGTGCACCATAATAGAATGAAAAAGGGATATTTTTCAAAACCGTGGAAAACAGAGCCTATACTTTCAGAAGAAGAAATAGAAGACACGATCTCACCAGTATATATCAGAAGACCATATGAATTTTATGACCTTTTTAACGACCACAACAGTTGGGAGAAGTGGAAGGAATATTTAGCCCAGTCTTGGCTGCAAACTTTCCACAACAAACAAGAGAAAAAAAGAAAAGTTCAATATTCATCGGATACAAGCGATGAAAGCCACAGAGAAGAGCCTCAAACACAACCTACTGGTTTAAGACATAATAAACCAGAGGTTAAATCCAAAGAAGGAAGAAAAATTGGAAGAAATAAAGGAACTAGCTGATTTTAATACGCTAGACTCACCTAAAGTTGTAGCGTGAATACTGCTCTTGGATCAAACGCCATCTACAAGACGTGAGCTAATAGAATGTGACACCGAATATTATTCGACAGAAATCTATAGAGATAAGCATAGGCCCCCGTCAAGAAAACTCTCCTTGACAGAAAAATTATGGAAAACAGTAAAAAAACCAAAGGGGGCAGCAAGAAGTTCCATTGTCAGCCACTTAAGTTGCTAAAACACTTATGAAAAAGGCCAAATATCAAGAGAAACAAAGAGTGAAAATATTTGACGAGGCAACAAAACAGCATTCAGATTTAGAGCCTTGTAAGCCACACTATAGAAAGCACGGTAAAGCTTGCCAACATTATAAACAAGAAAAGCAAAAATTTGGAGTCCAGAACTCGGAGCAGGAAATGGAGAAAGGCAAAACAAGAACAGGCTCCAGCATAGTAATATTTGAATAAAACAATAATAACAAAAAAAAAATATTAAATAAAAATCAAACGAGTATAAAAGCCACTAAATAAATATCTTTTATGAACGTCACATTCCAACGCCAAATTATTATTTCCGATCGGAAGTGAAATCGTAGGTTCCTGCAACAAATTTTTTTTTCCAATATGAGATAAGACTTCGCGAGCGGTGAAATGTCAAGATTGACAAAACGAGTTAGACTTCGTTTCATAGAAAAAGAATATAAGTAAAGCCACGTAACTTTTAAATGGGTGTAGTAAACCTAATTAAATTATACATATTTAGAATCAGCATTAAAATGCGATTCTTTTGATATGTATATTGAAAAAAATTATTTTTTTTTCGGGGGATATAATTAAAAAAAAAAACGAAGGAGGATGGTTTACTGAAATAGGGTCATTGAAAGCTAGCACGTTTGGAGTTAAGCTCAACCACTGCTGGACTCTCGTTGTTAAATACATGCAATGCTAAAATTATTTGTTAAAATTAAAATGTAAAAAGCGTTATAATAGGAAAATCAGCAAGAGTTTACATTAAGTGCCGGCTATGTGTACAAGCTAGCTGTGATCTTATTATAATTAGTTATAGTTTAATATAATAATTTTTGGTAAAAAGAAAAAAAAATTAAAGACAATAATTAAGAGTTATAAAGGTTTAAGCAAAACTTAGAATAAGCCTAGGAAGCAAAACGAGTGAAAAACGATATAAAAATAAATTATAACCTAAAAACTTACTAGGATGTAAAAAACAAGGACAAAATCCAGTAAAACTAAGCCAATACTCAAACCTCATCGTCAGGAACAAACCACAGTAGTTCAAGATAATAATTTTAACTCTAGCGATGTTTTGGATCTGAGAAAACGAACTGGCACAGGAGAATCCTAGTTTAAACAATTCGTTTTCGCCTGTGCCAACTCAAACACCCAAATCCCAAGCCGTCGAACCCTAACAGAAACTAAATGAATCCACTTTTTATTTGAAAATAAAATATAATCTTTCACAACAAAAAAACTCGCAGGAATTAACAAACTCATTCTTGTAATTCTCCCAGATACAAGCTTATCAATAAACCGCAGATACGGAGCACCGAATTCAAAATTATTTAGCCTTACAAGGGAATTTTTGCCTCTCTTTCTTTGGCAAATAAAACAGTATTTTACGCTAGGATAAAATTGGCAACCAAAATATCGTAAAAATTGCATTTTAAGAAAAAAATGAGAACTAGCAAATGCAAGGCAAAACTTAATTAAAAGTGTTCAAAAAAAATAGCTGAAAAACTTCAGTACTTTTCTAACACAAAAACTTTAGAAGAAAAAAAAATTTGAATAATTTCAAAAAAATACAGGTTGCAAAAATTAGACATATCGTCTAAGTTAAAAATATAGCCAGACGGAAGTGAAGTAAAAGAGATTGGGTGACAAAAGGACACAAGTTGAAGTCGAAATTTAAGGCAAGACAACTTAAAGTTGGGAAGTTAAAGCAAAAACAGTTATGTTCGCTTATATGTCTTTAAAAAAAAAACTACCGTACGTAAAAAAAAGAAAGAAATATGGAGATAAGGATGTATTCCTTGGAAAACAACCACCTTTTTACTAAAGGGAAGAGCCTATGGGTAGATTGTAGCTACAAATAAAAAGTGTAGATATACATAATATATTGTTGTGTCTCGTGTTGTTAATAAACCTATTAGATTGAACAGAATCACAAGGAAAACTGCTGTTGAACCTACCAGACACTTTTTATGGTGATCAAGCACCAAATAGATATTACTGAGATGAGGGCACAACTGTACCATGAGTAAAATACGATGTATTTAAAATACCAAAATAAAGTTCCTTCTTTCTAACGATAATTCCGATTTCCTATAGTTAACTTAAACCTAGTTTCAAAAATGAAGTCCTTAATCAGCAAAGAGAAAAAGTGCAATCACCCCAGACAGAGAACGGCGCTATCCAGGCTTAAGATTTCGCTAAGAGAGTGAGAAATAAAAAATATGCTACGTACAATATTTCTAAGGAAGTTTAAATGGCAAAAAACCTTGTGAACGCTTGAATCATCAAAAATATTTAAAAGAATTTATTGGACGAAAGGCTCGCATTCTTGAACCACTCGGGCCAATTATGAATCAGTCCTCACGGCGCAGGACTGAAAAGCTATGTTTGATAGTGGGGTAGAAGTGCGTTTTGAGATTATTCGTAAAGTTGAAGCAGGACCATTCTGATAGAAGTCTTAAACTCTTTCATCTCGGTCACCGTTATTGTCATTTGAAGTGACCCATTGCTGTGCACCTAAATATGTAAGTCAATAAATCTATTGCCTTTTTTATCTGTGTTTATTCCATTTTATATGTCTGTATCTTTTTTCCATTGCTACAAATGGCAAAGTCGGAAATTGGAGAAAAACTGCGAACTAATTAGGCTATAAAAACTTTGAAATTTAAATTTAATTATTAGAGAGATACAGACATATAAGTAAAGTGATTAGGCCTATTGCCGCTAAGCTACTACAGGGAAACCCTTTAAGATATCTCATAGGAGATAATTGCCTACCCCAAAATAGGTTAAGTAAAAAAAAAAAAATTCATTATGAGTTGATTCAATGCTTGTATACATATATACTATATTTTTATTTTCTTTAAGTTTTAACTGGTGGAAGTTGGGAAAACTAGGTCGAGTTGACTGAAAAAAAATTGTATATTGAAACAGAAATGGCTTTGTCAAAAGAGGAAGGTAAATGGACTTCGCTTTTAGCGGCGATCGAATTAGCAAAACTTCGAGCAGCTTTGCTTGAACTTTGGCTTTTATAAATAAGTTTTTATCCCCTAAAAGATTTTGTTAAAATATAAAAATTGTCGAAAAGGAAAAATGAATAATTTCAAAATTATTAAAAGAAATAAAAAAATAAAAAAATATTATCCATTTTTTAAAAAGTAGAAGCAAGTGTATAATTAGTAAACTTTTTAGTTTTAGTAATAAATGCAATATTGTAGTTCCGTATATTACTAAATAGTAAAAAATTTGTACCGTGAATAGAAGGAATAAAATAAAAAATAATACGTAAAGAAAAACAAAATCTAACTGGACCGACGAAACATTGGTAGAAACAGAAGAATTTTAATAGTAGCAAATGGGGTCCTAATTCAGCCTTACTACAGATATAGGCTATAAACTTATTGTTTAAGGATAACACTGCTACTGTTGGGGTTCCACCCCTGTTTCTTTTCCTTTCAGATAAATGACCTATTTTCGTTTCTTTAATTACATTTGCTTATAGTATAATTTCAAAAGACAGGTTAAATTCCCGTTACTAAACGATAGTGGTTTTGCAATAGGTAAGCTGTGAAGCAAGGTTATTTTTATACTTCCTAGTTGGGAGTCATTGAAAGATAAATCTAAGAGGTAAAATTGGGTCTGAATGAGGAGGTAGCTGATTGGCTGGGCCAATTGACGGTCCACCCATACAAACAGTGTTGTACAAATTATTATTATATTTTAGTGTGTGTTCTGACCCCAGTCGGGGATATATATATTTTTGTGATATTTGTGACCCTTTTGGAAGAATACAAGTAAGGTATTTTGTAAGAACTGTGTACTATTTTCCGTAACCCAGGCAGGGTAGGAATAGAGCTACAAGGCACCGTCGTTATTATATTGACAGGGAGGGTTATTACCTCCAAGGAGAGAGTAGAGATTTTCTAGCCATAACCCAAGGCGGGTATATTTGGCTTTAGAAAGTGGCTATTTGACCACTTGATAGCGTTACCATATCCTGGGACAGGGTATACTGTAAATAGGGTAGTACCAAACCCAATATTCACAGAAATATTCGGGTAAGAGTGGGAATCTCACAAATATTAGTGCCGACAATGGGTTCTCACCTTCGAGTAAGTGGCATAGCAATCTTTTTGCGTCATTCGAGTAAGTGGCATAGCAATCTTTTTGCGTCATTCGAGTAAGTGGCAAAGCAATCTTTTTGCGTCATTCGAGTAAGTGGCATAGCAATCTTTTTGCGTCATTCGAGTAAGTGGCATAGCAATCTTTTTGCACCATTTTTGCATTTAAAAGTGGTGACCCCGCACATACACCCCAATAAGTGGTGCCAGCGGTAGCTAGCACTACGAACATTGGCGGCAGCGGCATAAGCACACATCCAATAGGAAGCTTAGCAAAAGTCGCCGAAGGAAGCAAAAAAAAAAGAGTTGTTACCCAGCTGTGACTGGAACTCTGCATTAGGCGAGAAATTCGGCGAAAGAAACCGTTAGTCACAGAAAATGGAGGCATGGGGATAGGTCTTAAAAGGGTCTCCTTTACCTACACAGATGACCTTCATCTGAATGATGGTGTTAGAAAAAATTCAAATTCTGAATTAGCTCCGCAAGATGAGTCACAAGAAATTCAAATTTGAATTTTGAACCATGGCTGCTTTAGAGCCATGTAGATGTAAAACAAGCCAGTGTTCATGCTTGTTTACAAAGAATAATTAAAAATACATGAATGTATTTTTTTTGGGTCGAGTGTCATTTGTATTGCTGGGGTCGACTCCCCCCCGCACACGTTAGGTCCCCTAGTGGATAAATATGCGGGTTATTTGCGCTTATTAATTTTATGGGTTATTTGTAATGATGGCAAATATCAGACTTAACTTATTGCTTTTTTTATAAGCAGATACCATTCAACACAATTAAGAAAGGTCGTCAAAAGTCTGTCTATTGTTCTTAAAAACTACTTATTTGAAAATGTCAATTTTCTTTTTATGTTGCTCTAATTATTTAAGAGCGAGAGAGAATGAGCATATGTAGGTATCATTTTTGTAGCTAGACATAAGACATACCTTAGTACTTCAGTTTAATTAAATCTACGTCCAATGTTTTGTCACAACAAGTATTCTTGATTGCTATACTGACGTGTTTTCTGTAAAAAAAAAAAAAAAAAAAAAAAAAAAAAAAAAAAAACTGTTTTGATTTGCTCTGTTGGTATAATAGAACAGAGATAAAATTTGTAAGCAACTCCCCCCCCCCCAATTAAAAATTTTTTTTTGTGCACCTTAGACTAAATTAGTCTATGTTACTAAGGATTTGATTGAGTTTTAGATGTCTTATTTTTGTTAGTGTTATTTCTATGCCCTTTCAAAGGATAATAGAAAGGTTGGAACAGAAAATAACCAAAGATAGGAAGCTCGTGGTCTACTGAGGACGACAACTGGCTTTGGACCACGTCCTGTGGGAAGCCTGGGGAGGAACTCAAGGCTCATGACAGAAATTGGTTTAGAGGAGAGAAAGTCGTGGTTTTTTACTAATCGTTTAATTTCTACCAATAAGAAGACTGCAAAGTGATGACGGTGACATCTTTACTAATGGTCTTATACATGGATTAAGACGAGGCGAAACCTGATCTCTACCATGGGCATAAGAGCCTTCTAAGATCTAGAATCCTTAAAAACATTATCAAACTCATTAAGACAGGGTTTCTAGTGTATATTTTGCAGTACTACTTCGGTACCTACCCCTTTTCTTAGGGTCATTTGTATGAAATTGCCTTCCACGTGAAGATTGAAAAAAAAAATTTTAAACTATGAAGAAAATTAATCAAAAGTAAATCAAATATAGCTAACTTGACTTAAAAATTCGATAATCTGAAACTATTCATAGCTAGAGCTTGATCTGAATCGTGTTTTGCTCTGATTTTTAGGTTTTTAGTGTGTAATCTTCCTTTTTTACTTGCCGTTTTGTTCGTTTTTCTTGCTTAAAATATCAGTCAAATTCTTATTTAATTATTCTAGTAATCAATTCGTACTTAATTTTTTACTTTAATTATTTATTAAAATATAATTTCTCAATAAGTTATTAATTAAAATTTAATTATCTCAATTAAACTAATTAGGACCATATAATTTATTTGAATTAGACTAAGGTTTATGTTTAATTTGAAAAGACTGTGTTTCATTTGGTGAAAAACATTTATTTCTGTCAATTTTTTCCTGTTTCTCCCTTTTTTTTAGTTTATGCGAAATTTATTTGAGCAACATGTACATTAAATTATCCAATTCTGATATAGTGACTACTAAAGAGATCTCCTCTTGAAACCTATATTTCTTCATCCCCATTAAACCCGTACAAATTCTAGTCAGTTTTTAGTATATTTTGATATAGCGAATTTGTTCTTATTAGCTGAAGTAAACACGACCAGTTCGGAGCGTCGGGTATTTTGAAAAGAAGTTTAGTTTTTAAACTATGCAATTCAGTAGGCTATACCCTTCTATCTGGCAGCTTTATAAAATCAAAAAAAAAAATACCAGTACAAAAGAGTCTAATTATGAGCTAATCATGTTCGTAATTACGAACATTATCATGATTTCTGTTCCAAGAGAAACTGTTGGAACTTTATCTTGTTACAATAAAACAGAAAGAATAGACCCAAGTTACAAAACAGAATTACTATTACAAAATGTGGGTACGATTACCATAAAACAAGGGTGTCGACTCGTAACTAAAGAGTCAACCGTCCGAACGCCGTTAATTACCACAAGCACAAAGATAATAAGTCCCAAAATAACTAACTTCAAGGCGATCAACCTGCCGTACACTATTCCCAATCTAGAAAACGAGGAAATAAAAACCTCGATATGGCAAAAATAGAAAAGAATAAAGGGACAATAAGGCTTACAAAAATAAGAGAAGCATTAGATTCGCAGATTCCCCTATTTACAAATGAAGACCAAAGATTAGCGTATGTAGATAATAGATACGGATTGTTCTCGACCAATTTCTGGTGGAACATATTATTGGCCGTATGTTTCGTATTCGTAACCTCCCTGACCATAAGAACCCTATCGACATTTAATTACGAAAAAATCCTAAGAATAAGAAGACGAAAACCAAGAGAAGAACACGGGGAAACAGCTGAAATGCAGAGGTTAAACCCGGAACCCCATGAGAACGTCTAAGCCAAGAAATAGGGAAGACATTAGAAAACGAGTGGGTAAAGAGGTCTCCACTCGTCCTAGTTATGTCTTGTTCCCTCATTGTAGTATCGTTTACGTGAAACTGTGTGGTTACGACGATGCAACATGCGTTTCTTATACAGCACGGGCGTGTGTGAACAATGCAGGCATGAAATATGTTGTAAAATTAAACCTCAAACTTAATAATGTAGGGTAAATTATGTTTATTTAATAAGTATTGAAGAATTATATAAGCCCTTTATGTTATTTAATAAGTATTGAAGAATTATATAAGCCCTTTATCGATGTTCCCGTTCTCAAAACAAATTTGAAGACATCTCTGTTTTAGATTCTGTTTTAGATGTTTTAGTTCTGTCTCATAGCGTAGAAATTAATGTACCCAATCAATACATGACTTATATGTACTATGAGTGTTTACTTTAAAGAACGTGTAATTCTGCCTCGTTATTTTTATTACAGGAAAAAATGGACACATCGGTTATTGAGCATTACAATGAGCTGCCCAGTACAGATACGACCCAGTAGCATCTATTTTCATCATATCTCAACCAATGAAGAGTACTCCCCATAGGCTCCAGGCAATTTTCATCCCAGCTTCGTCTACGAAAACAACAGTTACCTTCGATCGTCGTTTCTTCGACAATGAATCATATTACGTATCAGGTAACACTATGTTTGAAGTTTAATTCTGAGAACCCCATCGATCAATACAACATAAACGATATTTAACGATATTTGAAGTTAAATGATATTTAAAGACATTTGAAGATATTTGAAGCTGAAGTTAGAGCCAATTTGAAGTTTAATTCTGAGAACCCCATCGATCAATACAAGATAAACGATATTTAACGATATTTGAAGTTAAATGATATTTAAAGACATTTGAAGATATTTGAAGCTGAAGTTAGACACAATTTGAAGTTTTATTTTGAGAACCCCATCGATCAATACAAGATAAACGATATTTAACGATATTTGAAGTTAAACGATATTTGAAGATGTTTGAAGTTCAAGTTAAAGACAATATGTTAAAAGAATCACTATAGTTTGATGACAACCCATTCTAAATCCAAACTTCAATTACCCCGTGATTAACCTAAGAATCACCGCAAAGGCTAATCGACGCAAGCCATGAGCTAACAATTTTATAAAAGGCACAAATGAACAATTTTACACGAGAATACATTCTCTATGTGCCTCAAAAAATCCTAAAAAATGATATGCTGAGAAGAAAAACACCAACGCCTGTAATGGGAAGCATCATTTCCCAGTTGACTATTAGAGAAAACTTGTCTTGTGAAGATAATCAGGTTCGAACTGCTCCATGAAAAAACCATAACGCAAATGCTTCAAAATGTTTACCTAGACAAAATGAACGAAGGACAATAATTTAAAACAGAAGGGTATAGTACACTAAGGACTCGAAGGTGATGAATAAATGTGAATCTACATGTGTTACTTCCTAATAACTTTGATAATTCAAAAATTCCAATTGTGAAAGTGTTTTAATGTTACCAGTGAATATGGTAAACCCAATATTGCTTGTTATAAATCATTTATGTATGTACCGCTAGACGTTCAAGTAGAATTAGGTGTAGTGTTATCATGTTATCCATTCAATGTAGTGTAGATAGAATGTAGTAAGCCATATAGACAGCAAAAATAAAAAAAAGCCTTGTAAAAATTGAAAAAAAAAAATCTTTAGTATAGTAAATAGCCTAGAACCATGAATAATCTTAGTCCGGTAGATGAATTTTATATAGGGGTATAGAATAAAATAAGAAAAGTAATAGAGAAAATTTTTAGCACTCCTGATTAAGCCTTAACATGTATTTAAAACAATTATGTAAAAGAAATAGTTAATAACTGGCGAACATTTTAAAAGCCCAAAGGCGAGCAGTTACTAATGACGAGACGTCATTAATTAATGGGAAGGGTAATATGTACCATGAGTAAAATGCGATGTATTTAAAATACCAAAATAAAGTTCCTTCTTTCTAACGATAATTCCGATTTCCTATAATTAAGTTAAACCTAGTTTCAAAAATGAAGTCCTTAATCAGCAAAGAGAAAAAGTGCAATCACCCCAGACAGAGACCGGTGCTATCCAGGCTTAAGATTTCGCTAAGAGAGTGAGAAATAAAAAATATGCTACGTACAATATTTCTAAGGAAGTTTAAATGGCAAAAAACCGTGTGAACGCTTGAATCATCAAAAATATTTAAAATAATTTATTGGACGAAAGGTTCGCATCCTTGAACCACTCGCGTCAATTATGAGCCAGTCCTCACGGCACAGGACCGAAAAGCTATGTTTGATAGTGGGGTAGAAATACTTTTTGAGATTGTTCGTAAAGTTGAAGCAGGCCCATTCTGATAGAAGTCTTAAACTCTTTCATCTCGGTCACCGTTATTTGTCATTTGAAGTGACCCATTGCTGTGCACCTAAATATGTAAGTCAATTAATCTATTGCCTTTTTTATCTGTGTTTATTTCATCTTGTATTTCTGCATCCAGTCTGATAATAGGTAATTAGTTCGGATGTCTCCAAGGTGGATGCTCCCAAAGGAATCTGATCTCCAGATAGCTCGAGAAAAAAGAGGCCACATTTATATGTCTACATATTCAATTTTCTCCCATTAATTGAGAGCGGCGCTAGCCTACTTGACACAATCTTTAGCGCTATAAGCGGCGCTGTCGGAGAAATTACAAAGTGTAAGTTCATGACCCTTGGGCATAGTATCGCCTTTGACGCGGTCAGTATTTAGTACCGCATTTAGTATAAGCCACACAAATTTTCTATTGCTACACAACAAAAAGGTAAAAAGTCAGAAAATTCCATCTCAAGCTTTTTCAAACTAATTCTCATGCTACAAATTTAGCTATGGTTGAATATAGTTTTGAAAAAAAAGTTATATATTCTTTTAAAAGAGAATAAATCTTAAATATGTGAATTACTACATTTAAACCTAGTATTATGCAAAAAAAAAACTTGTCTCAGGTTTTTGACAACCCTTGAGCACGTAGCGCGTAGCGCATAGACGTAGTGTGATTTTTTTGCGCATCATAGCGCATAGAACTGTAATTATATTTGCAAACTCGTGTTACTAAGAAATGAACAATAAATCGCTCCCCGGGAAAAAAAGACTTACCTAGACGGAAGTGGAAAGAACCACTTATTATAAAGGCTTATTAGCCTGAACTTGGGGATATTTCATAACTGCTTTAATGATTATGGGATTGATTATATATATTTTTAAATATTGGTATTATAGGAAACATCAAACCCCAGAGGGAAGGATGTAAGAACCCCTGTCTGCACGAAACCATAATCTCTCGCAAAGAAATTAATTAGTTTAAAGAAAAGAGAACTTTTATCTGCAATCACAGACAACGGATGGCACTACGAGTGCATAAATATGAAAATAAAAGAGTACGATAAATAGTGAAGCGAGTTCTTTGCTATGACAGTAGTAATACTCTTGATTGTAATTAAATTGGTATTTTGACCGTTTTGCTAATTAAAAAAAAAGAGTTATAACACATTTTAGTGTTGCTTTTTGAGAAATTTACTTTGAAAAAAATGCTTTGTGTATATTTAAATTACTATATAGTCTTTTAAAATATCTTTTAAAACTTTAACCAAATGTATTTGTTGATAAATGTTGTATCTAAGTTTTGTTACTTAACAATGCTTGTGTAAGTTCATTACACAATGCTTGTGTATATACTATGTTTTAATTTACTTTAAATTTTAACTAGTGATGTAATATTATATGTAAATGTTTGACCTCGAGTCAAAGTATTAATAATTTTTTTTTTATTTAAAATAATCAGTTTAGTATTTAAGTTTGAAAGAATAATCCAGCAAGGAACATGTTTCAATTTAAGCGGGATATTATTTTTGGAGTGATTAAAAAAAGTGGAGAAAGTAATTAAAGTAATTAACTTTCGAACGCTGAGTGTTTCATTCTACTATGTATGTAAAAATATATGCTTTATATGTATACTAATGTGGATATTTATTTTAGAGACAACCTTAGCTATTTTTTTTCGGAAATCAAATTTTTCATAACATCTTTTAGGATCCATTTCTCATTCATTTCTTTGATGCATTTTTGGAAAGTAGGAAATTTGAAAGCCAGTTCAAATATATCCTGATAATATCATCACATACCATCGGAAGCCAAAACATACTTGATCAACTGATATTTGGAAACTATAGCAGAAATACAGACTTTACTACAAGTTCATCAAAAGTGCGATAAAATCAGAACTTAATTTAGGCCTAGAGAATGTGCTACATAGCCCAATGGATTATGTTATTGAAATATGTGAATATGCTTTGTGAAAATTTAAAAATCAAAATGTTATGTGTAATTTAACCAAGGCATTTCTAAAACGAAATATAAATGGTATATCAGCCACGTCACACGGATAAATGTAATTATTAATGGGAATTAAATGTAAACTCAAAAAATTCCAAAACTTGTATGATAAAACTTGAAATCCAATTTTAGCAAATTCATTATTATTATGTTTTAACTACTTGGGGCCAAGTAAAACAGCAGATACACATGAAGAGGGCAAAAGAGTAATTGTCAGTCCCAGAGATAGAGAAAAAGAGAAAAAAGGATAAATTTCAAATCGAAATTCTTCGACAAAAAAAAGGAACATGTGCACTATGGGAACAGAAACATAGCCCTAAGAAAACCCATTGAGGGTAGGTGCACATAATGACCCAGCGATGGCAGCATAATAGCTTTAAACGAAATTAAATTGTTTTAAAAGTATAATATTGAGAATTGGGACAATTCTTCTTTATATGGGGAGTATTGTGGTAAAGCTTTCTTATTTAGTTAATTATTAATGGAGTAAAAATCTATTAAGACGCAAAAACAAAGTTTCAAAATAACACTTTTCAAGTTAAGGATACAAATCGTGGACTGAGTGGGCTTGGAAAGAACTTTCTCAATACCCAATTTCCTGGCTAAATGCGTCAATTTACCGGAAGGTCATGGTTAGGTGTTTCATATATATACCCCGATTTTTGGGACTGAAGGCAGACTTTTTGACTTGCCGGGTGAACCTCTGCCCGTTTGTTTTCTCATTAGAAATACCTTGGACTTTGTCGTATCATTGTAAGTGTCTAAGTATCTTATTTGTATATTGTTGTTGTTTTATTAAGACTCATGGCTTATTTGGGACAGCCAGTCCCAGTAAACAGACTATACCTGATTATATTATATGTTAAATGAATAAAACTACTGTGTTTCAAACAATCTTTCTGAGATCAATTTTTAGCCTCTCGAACATAACCAGTCTGTACGCCTCAGTAGTTCGGACATAGCCTAAGGCACGCTACCAAAGTTTAATTACCTTAGGGCCAGAGTTTATCTCCCCTATAAAGGGAGAATAAAGGCATTTACGACAAAACCCCCAATTACCACAAATAACACTTCACAACATAAAGCGATCTTATTGCTCTGTAGGAGTGTGTTCTGGAAATTCTTAAAATGTAAGATAGCTCTATCTATGCTTACTATTTCCACAGCCTGGTATCCATGAAGTTTACAGTGTCTCATGTGATGCTTCAGCTTTAAATCAGACCGAAATCTTGAGAGATATGTTGGACAGTAATAGCATACACACCCGAATTTACCCTCCCCCAAAGCCCTACTAGTATCTGTAATTGGATTAAAATGTCTGATTTAATCAGGCTTTGTGGATGGCGTGTATAGAAGCCGAACCCAATGCTTCCCTGACTCAATCGACGGAACCCTCACTGGATATAATGCCCCCTTTTTATCAGAACGCTAACCCTCCTCAAATTCTGTTTCATACTTTAACACCGTAACACCAATCTTTAAATTTGCATTAGCCCGCTCAAAAATATCTATTCCTTTTAATGTTACGGGAAATGGACCATATAAACAATAAAAATCTACTATAGGAAACTTTGACCCATCCCCCCATCAACTTCTAATTCGTCCAACTTTTTCTTAGATGCATTACCACGCAGAGGTCTATAGGCGGTAAACAAAAATGCCTACTTGAAACACTGTAACCTCGCATTGAAACAGATTAGTTGTATTGCCCTACAATCCTCTAAATCAGAATGATATTTTAATCTATTATTCCCAGTCCAACCTCTTAAAATAAAATAATTTTTAAATCTACAGGTTTTAACGTTTAAACTCTCAATAAATAAAACCACCGACCAACTACCCCCATCGTTATAATTATCCAGTTTAGTTACAATGCTGCTTACCCAATTTAAAAACCTCCTCATAATTTGATAAATATGGGCGAATTGCTAACATCTCTGTACGCAAGTATTTTGAATAGACCTCGCTCGCATTTTCATTTAAAAAAAATATTTTTAGTGCCATTGATGCTTTTAAAATGTCCATCCCTCCCCACATCCGAATCTGTTGTTCAATAAGGGCTCGAATATTGCTAAAATATAAATGTGTAATATCCCGGGGGGTGTGTTATTATACCCCCTGACATTAAGGAGTTAAAGCGATCACCGAATTTTGCGCAGTAGACATTTGTATGATGCAAGGCAGAGTTAGAAAGCAAAAGATCTGGAAGTTTAAATGCTGGTGGGGTATTGTTTCACTACTACTACCTATCTATCTTTAACCTCAATGGTAGGGGTGGCATAGAATCGTCAATAGCACCACCTACAGTCTGTTCAATTGCATTAGTTGTCCCTGGTGTGAACTCATCCAATTCGCTGAGTATGGCTTCCACTGTATTTAGGTATAGTTGATCTTGCCAGCCTGTATTGTCCTGTGACGGTATTTCTTTATGAGAATCCGGTTTAGATGCACTTTTACTACTATCACCCAAATACTCATTCATAAACCTATTTTTCCATTCCGGGTCCTCCACCATATCAATATCACAACTTGAGTCGTCTAGGCTAGTCATATCCCCAAAACAACCGTTTAGAAAGCCCCTTTCCTCTCCATATTATAAACAGCTAAAGTATCCGCATCTCTGAACTCCATTGGCAGTGCAATGATTGCAGCAGGATCACTGCAAATAAGTGCTTCTTGAGCTGATGATGGTGGCGGTGGTAATTCAGTGATCTTAATCTTTAAAACAGGTTTTATTTTCCATGTGAAATATCCACTATTTTATAAAGTTAAAAATTATGCCAATTTTTCAGCCCCTCAAAACTTAATTTCCCTCCTAGCATTATATGGGCTAAATACATGCCCACTTCACCCATATAACGTAGCCAAAGAAAGCTCAATCAATTATTTATTTCGCTATTTTTCATTATATTAATTTCACTGAAAATAATTGAGCAGAAAAAAGCCCAGATACATATTTACTAGTTGGTAGGCACACACAACATGAATTTTGGCCAATGCCAATAAAATAAATGGAAGTACGATAAAAAAATAACTGTCATGGAGTTTCCAATACCTCACTAGGAAGCGATAACCTATTTTTCTTAAAGCACTTCAATACAGTTCTAGTCACGTGTTTACCAGTTACTAAGTAAGTACCTAAAGTCATGTATCAAAGTTAAGGCACTATCTGATTAAGGTTTTTTTTCACCCCACTCCTCCACACTCTCTTTCTTCAATAGCTAACCCCTTGAGTAAATACACACGTGCACATACAAGTAGCTGATTAGAAATTACTAGCCAAGCAAGCGATGTTCCTTTCGTTGAGTTTGCCTAATTAAAATCACCACTAAATAGATTCTATGGCAAGTGCCTTAAGTCAGGTTTTCCTGCATAGCATATTATGTAAAAGTCAATCTCGAAAGAGTCTTATTGACCCCAATCATAGAAGGAAACGATTAAATAAATTATTATAATAGTTTCAGAAAATCTACCCCTTCTCGTCTCGAAATTGTAAAACTTGAGTTTTAACGTTAATTTGTAAAAAAAAGCACGCGAATGAAAAATATCAATTTTCCTTAAATTGCAATGTTAAATATCTCTCTCTTGCATACAAGAATCCAGAATCAAAAGTCGGGTTTTTATGCAAGACTTGTTATACCTTGAAGCGTTCCGTATTTGATTATTCTAAGAGGCGCGCGCTGATCGACTTTTTGAATTATTTTTTTAACTTTGCCACATTGACGCCATCTATGACTAATGAAGCCTTGAAAGTTAAACAATAGGCAAATTGTTTAAAAAAGGAATTTGCAAAATTCTGAGTGTGTTAAAAACCTAAATAAAAATATGGGGTTATTCGATAAATGGACTTACGTTAGAACTTGCAGGTAGGTCGTTAGAAATTTCTTGTCCATCTGAACGGGGTGCGTAACGGATTACAGTTGTCCTCATCGAGTTCAAAGATAGTATTAGGTGTCTGTCAGTGTTGTCAGGAGCGACATCTAACTTCGTTCGCTTTTGGTGGGAGGTTTGATCATCAATGTCCTTGAATAAAAATTAATTTAAGTTTTTTCACTAGGTAACTTATAACCTTATAGTTTCACACACTTCAAGTTTAAAATCAATAACCAGAGTTAGGATTGCCAGAATCAGAATTCGTGGCTATTTCAGACAATCAGAATTATACTCCAAACAAAATTATTATTTGTTTATAAACAGCCGTGATTGGTCAGAAGTTCTCTTTTCCCAGGCATATAGACATCGCCATCGACTGATTATAATAGCCTAATTTACCTGTCTTATATCCGGCCAACCCAAATTTTAGTCATCTTATTGGCTTTAATTATTATTTAGTTTTTTTTTTAGTGATGCAAAGACAATGCAAAAGACGATGCAAAAGACTATGCAACAGTGCTGGTAAATCTCTTCATCTAAACCTTTCCCTCTAACCCTCCACAATTTTTAAGACCGTTTAAAGTCCAAAAGCGTCACTTTTTTCAAAAATTAAAGTTTTGCCGCAGCTTAAAGCAGCCCAGATTTAGACATCGTCAGATGTTAATTATATTCACCAAACCAAACCAAATCCCCCTATATAATTCTTTTATTGGCTTTATTATTATTATTTAACGATTCTCGCATGCCTAGTTTTTTTGTAATCACCGTTATAACAAAGCGGAATGAATAAGCAATTCTATGATTGAGTAGGATCATTCAACTAAGCTAAACTAATTTTGTAGCTTTTTGGGTTTCTTAGTTAAGTACCCTTTTAGTCAAAATACCTGAACAGCTGTTACAAAAGCATGTGAATTTTGCTATAGATATGTAATCCGCTGTCAATCTGAAAGCCAGTTAACAGATAGCTATACGATCGCGTTTGGGTTTCATTTATTTATCGATGCTGATTTGTGGTAGTTTCACGCTTGGTAGATTAG
Source organism: Artemia sp. Qi Xiang Cuo (assembly GCF_049724085.1). Taxonomy (NCBI): domain Eukaryota; kingdom Metazoa; phylum Arthropoda; class Branchiopoda; order Anostraca; family Artemiidae; genus Artemia; species Artemia sp. Qi Xiang Cuo. The sequence continues at coordinate 41,319,634 of NC_142814.1, read as the reverse complement.
TTGATCTTATTTTTGCTCATTTTTTGTTTAATGGAGTTCTTTACTTTTCTTTGAAAAACTTATTTTGTGGAAAAAGATTTTTTTAATTAATTTCTATTCGTTTTATATTGACACAGTCTTTTCAGTGAAGAATAAATTAATACTTTAAACCTTTTCTTTTTTTAAGACTTTATAGTTTGGCTTACTATTTGTATGCTGGAGAAATCTTTTCAGCAATTTTCAACAAAATAAACACTTTTAAAAATCTGTACACAAATAGTAGTGTTTAATTCAGTTTCATACATCTTCTAGTTGACAGGAAATGGAAAACTTGATACCATTTGCAAAGAAAAATCTGTTTACTTTCTTTGATAGCTTAGATAGGCCTACACTTACGCTGTTTTGATTTGGTTAAATTTTAAGAGCAGAATTAGCCCCGAAAGTTTGAACATAATATCCTCAGTCGTTCTTGGTATACTGCTGAGATGCCTTATTGAGAATTAGCATTATCAAAGTGCATTTTGATTTAATGTTAAGGAAGCATTTAGTTTTTAAACATAATGGGCAATTTGGAGGGTGGGAGTGGAAGGGGGATTAGTTGCCCTCCAATCACTTTCAAATATTAAAAAGGGCACTAGCAATTTGAATTTCAAATCGAATGAGCCCTTTTTCAAGTTACTCTGACAAAGATTTCAATAAAAACCTTATATGCCCCCAGGGCATAACTTAAAACCCTTGCCCTGAGGGTTGTGGGAGAGCATCCTCCTCAAAACATATTTTCTATCTGGAAATCAACTACGCTGAACAAAATGGCTATGTCAAAATTTTTATTGGATGTTTTTGGAGGAATGATGGGCGTGGGGGGCTAGTTGCCCTCCAATCACTTTTGTCTATTAAAAACGGCACTAGAACTCTCGATTTCCAATTGAATGAGCTTTTTTTAAGTTTCTACGACGACGACTTCTATAAAAACCTTATATGCCCCTAGGGCATAACTTAAAACCCTTGCCCTGAGGGTTGTGGGAGAGTGTCCTTCTCAAAAACATATTTTCTATCTGAAAATCAATTTTTGGGGGAGTGATGGGCGCGGGGGGGGGCTAGTTGCCCTCCGATCACTTTTGACTATTAAAAAGGGCACTAGCCCTTTGAATATTCAGTCAGTTGAGCCTGTTTTGAAGTTTCTACGACAACGCCTTCTATAAAAACCTTATATGCCCCCAAGGGCATAACTTAAAACCCTTGCCCTAAGGGTTTTGGGGGAGTGTCCTCCTCAAAAACATATTTTATATTTGGAAATCAACTATGCTCAACAAAATGGCTATCTCTAAATTTTGATTGGATGTGTTTGGGGGAATGATGGGTGTGGGGCGGACTAGTTGCCCTTCAATCGCTTTCAACTATTGAAATGGGCACTAGCCCTTTGAATTTCCAATCGAGTGAGCCCCTTTTGAAGTTTCCACGACAACAACTTATTTAAAAACCTTATATGCCCCCAGGGCATAGCTTAAAACCCTTGTCCTGAAGGTTATGGGGGAGTTTCCTCCTCAAAATTATATTTTCTATCTGGAAATCAATTACGCTGAACAAAGTGGCTATCTCAAAATTTTGATCGGATGTGTTTGGGGGAATGATTGGCAGGGAGGGGGGGATAGTTGCTCTCCAATCACTTTTGACTATTAAAAAGGGCACTAGCCCTTTGAATTTCAAATCGGATGAGCCTGTTTTGAAGTTTCCATGACAACCCCTTCTATGAAAACCTTATATGCCCCAAGGGCATAACTTAAAACGCTTGCCATGCGGGTTGTGGGGGACTGACCTCCTCAAAAAATATTTTCTATCTGGAAATCAACTATACTGAACAAAATGGCTATCTCAAAGTTTTGATTGGATGTGTTTGGGGGAATGATAAGGGTGGGAGGGGCTAGTTACCCTCCAATCACTTTTGACTATTAAAAAGGACACTAGCCGTTTGAATTTCAAATCGAATGAGCCTGTTTTGAATTTTCTACGACAACGCCTTCTATAAAAACCTCATACACCCCCAGGGCATAACTTAAAACCCTTGCCCTTAGGGCTTTTTGGGAGTGTCCTATCAAAAACATATTTTCTATTGGGAAATCAACTACGCTGAACAAAATGGTTATCTCAAAATTTTGATTGAATGTTTTTGGGGGAATGATGAGTGTGGGGGGGGGGGGGCGGGTCACCCTCCAATCACTTTTGACTATTAAAAAGGCCACTAGAACTGTCGATTTCCAATTGAATGAGCCCCTTTTGAAGTTTCTACGACGACCCCTTCCATATGAAGTGCCCTGCTCCAATGGAAAAAATAATAAATAATACATTGTTCGAATATCGTTCTTATATGCCCTCAGAACATAACTTAAAACCCTTGCCCCGAGGGTTTTGGGGGAGTGTCCTCCTGAAAAAGATATTTTCGATATGGAAATCAACTACGCTGAACAAAATGGCTATCTCAAAATTTTGATTGGATGTGTTTGGGGGCATGATGGGCGTCGGGGGGGGGGGCTAGTTGCCCTCCAATCACTTTCGACTGTTAAAAATGGCACTAGCCCTTTGAATTTCCAATCGGATTAGGCTGTTTTGAAGTTTCTACGACAACGCCTTGCATAAAAACCTTATATGCCCCCAGGGCATAACTTAAAACCCTTGCTCCGAGGGTTGTGGGGGATTGTCCTCCTCAAAAACATATTTTATATCTGGAAATCAACTACGCTGAAAAAAATGGCTCTCTGAAAATTTTGATTGGATGTGTTTGGGGGAATGATGAGTGTGTAGGGGGGGGGCTTGTTGCCCTCCAATCACTTTCGACTAATAAAAAGTGCACTAGCCCTTTGAATTTCAAATCGAATGAGCCTGTTTTGAAGTTTCTACGACAACGCCTTCTAGAAAAATCGTATATGCCCCCAGGGCATAACTTAAAACCCATGCCCTGAGGGTTGCGGGGGAGTGCCTCCTCAAAAACATATTTTTTATCTGAAAATCAAATATGCAGAACAAAATGACTATCTCAAAATTTTGAATGGATGTGTTTGGGGGAATGATGGGCGTTGGGGGGGGGGGGGGCTAGCTGCCCTCCAATCACTTTCGACAATTAAAAAGGGTACTAGCCCTTCGAATTTTCAATCGAATGAGCCTGTTTTGAAGGTTTTACGACAACACCTTCTATAAAAACCTTATGTGCCCCCAGGGCATAACTTAAAACCCTTGCCTTGAGCATGGGCGTAGGGCGGGGGCGGCAGGGGAGAGGGCATCTGCCCCCCCTAGACCTTCACTTGCACAAGTAGAATCAATATTTCGATCCATGTGATATTTTTGACCTCACAAATGCCTTCATTCAGGCTAATAACTCCATAGGCCACATTGCCTTTACATTTATATATAAAGGCAATTATATAAATACATAAATAATGGGTGGGGGCAGCTGCCCCCTCCCCTAGGCAAGAAGCTACCTACGCCCATGCCAACATAACTTCATCTCCCCTTCCGTCACCCTATCGACTGCCCCTTCCTCCTTACTAGACAATATGCTGCCTACGCCCATGGCACTGAGGGTTTTGGGGGAGTGTCCTCCTCAAAAACATATTTTCTATCTGGAAATCAACTACACTGAACAAAATGGCTATCTCAAAATTTTGATTGGATATGTTTGGGGGAATGATAGGGGTGGGGAGGCTAGTTGCCCTCCAATCCCTTTAGACTATTAAAAAGGGCACTAGAACTCTCGATTTCCAATCGAATGAGCCCCTTTTGAATTTTCTACGACGACCCTTTCCATATGAAGTGTCCTGCTCTAAAGGAAAAAATATTAAATAGTACATTGTGCCAACATCGTTCTTATATGCCCTTAGGGCATAACTTATAATTCTTACCCCGAGGGTTGTGGGAGAGTGTCCTCCTCAAAGACATATTTTCCATCTGGAAATCAACTACGCTGAACAAAATGGCTATCTCAAAATTTTGATTTGATGTGTTTGGGGGAATGATGAGCGTGGGGGGGGGGGGCTAGTTGACCTCCAATCACTTTCGAATATTAAAAAGGGCACTAGCCACTCTAATTTCCACTCGAATGAGCCCTGTTCGAAGTTTCCACGACAACTCCTTCGATACGAAGTGCCCGGGTATGTAGAAAAAAAAACACTCTGTGCCCACCTCGTTCTTTACTTAGGCAGCGCTAACGCGCTGCCTATGATTACTCATATCTAAGTAAAAAGGGGGGTAAAGGTCCCACCCCTCACCCCTGCTGCCACCTACAACTTTTTTACATAGTTTAATGGGGACAGTGTCAATGACCTCTTTCTCCAAGGTCTCTTTCTCCAGGTGTGTTTTTTGGCACGCTCGAGGCGAATGTTATGATCCAGAAATAGGAAACGTTGTCGATGATCGGGGACAACTCCTTGCTACTGTTGCTGGTAAAACAATACCTGTTGATACATCCTATCATCATCTTTCCGGTATTAGCATTTGAAAGAGAACAAGAAGAAGACAAGCATACTCCTGCAATAATGTCATTAATCATATCTTGTCAATATGTCAAAACTGCTATCTATGTAAAAATAATGTGACAATAGACAGTGAAATCGCAGGCAGAATAAAAAGGACATTAGCAGACAATATCATCAATGAATATAAAGGTGAATTGACAGAAAGTGAAGCGCAAGTGTACTAATAATGTATAATAATGTATTTAACGTATTTTTATATTAATATTCTACATGTCGTTATTTCATTAAAAATATCTTATGCATTATTTTGTTAAGTGTTCTTATTTTTAGGGTATGCAAGAACGTCAAACGTTCAGAACATCTATTAAAAAGGTCAGAGATGTACGAAAAAGAATTTTTAGAGATAAAGATACTACTAGCAGGCTCAATTTTTCATAGAAGATAGAAAAGTTCAAGGTCTAATTTGAATTTTACCAAAGAACACAATTCAATTCTAATTTCTCCAGAGAAAATAAAAAGCTTAAACGTCAGTTTTAAGTTAACCAAGACATAAAAAATTTAAATTTCACTACTAAATTTTTACGTAGAAGATAGGAAAAGTTATACTATGATTGTGATTATTTTCTATGAAGATTAAAAGTTTCACTTTAATTCTAAATTTTCTTAAATTCAGTTCAGACCATTCTCAAAGATATGAAAAAATTTAAAGTTCTGTTCCAAATATTTCCCCGGAAGAAGAAAAGTTCAACTTCGATTCTGAATTTTCTCAATGGAAATGAAATAAGTTATTGATCAATTCTATTTTCCCAAAATAATATAAAAATTTTCCACTTCAGTTTAGATTTTTCTCAAACAGATGAAAAAATTTAAAATATTGTTCCAAATTTTTCTTAGAAGATAGAAAAGATCAAGTTCTAATCTGAATTTTACCAAAGAACACAATTCAATTCTAATTTCTCCAGAGAAAATAAAAAGCTTCCACTTCAGTTTTAAGTTCACCAAGACATAAAAAAATTAAAGTTCAGTTCTAAATTTTTCCTTAGAAGATAGGAAAAGTTATACTTTGATTGTGATTATTTTCCATGAAGATAAAAAGTTTCACTTTAATTCTAAATTTTCTTAAATTCAATTCCGACCTTTCTCAAAGAGTCAAATTTAAAGTTCTGTTCCAAATATTTTCTCGGAAGAAGAAAAGTTCAACTTCGATTCTGAATTTTCTCATTGAAAATGAAATAAGTTATTGATCAATTCTATTTTCCCAAAATAATATAAAAATTTTCCACTTCAGTTCAGATTTTTCTCAAACAGATGAAAAAATTTAAAATACTATTCCAAATTTTTCATAGAAGATTGAAAAGTTCAAGTTCTCTTCTGAATTTTACCAAAGAACATTATTCCATTCTAATTTCTCCAGAGAAAATAAAAAGCTTGCACGACAGTTTTAAGTTCACCAAGACATAAGAAATTTAAAGTTTGGTTCTAAATTTTTCCGTAGAAGATAGGAAAAGTTATACTATGGTTGTGATTATTTTCCATGAAGATAAAAAGTTTCACTTTAATTCTAAATTTTCTTAAATTCAGTTCCGACTTTTCTCAAAGAGATGAAAAAATTTAAAGTTCGGCTCCAAATATTTTACACGTCAGTTGTAAGTTCGCCAAGACATAAAAAATTTAAAGTTCACTTCTAAATTTTTCCACAGAAGATAGGAAAAGTTATACTATGATTATGATTATTTTCCATGAAGATAAAAAGTTTCACTTTAATTCTAAATTTTCTTAAATCTTAAAATGACATGAAATATGCTTACGGCTCTACCAATCGTACTCTGTGCTTGTTCATAGACACGACGCGGCTTTCCCACTGGTACTCTATGGCAGGTTATCGACACTACCGAGTTTATTGCATGCATTAAATCAGTATTTTTTACGCAGTGGAAGGATCAACAAACACAATTCAATTCTAATTTCTCCAGAGAAAATAAAAAGCTTCCACTTCAGTTTTAAGTTCACCAAGACATAAAAAATTTTAAGTTCTGTTCTAAATTTTTCTCTAGAAGATAGGAAAAGTTATACTATGATAGTGATTATTTTCCATGAAGATAAAAAGTTTCAGTTTAATTCTAAGTTTTCTTAAATTCAGGTCCGACTTTTCACATAGAGATGAAAAAAATTTAAAGTTCTGTTCCAAATTTTTCATAGAATATTGGAAAAGTTATACTATGATCGTGAATATTCAAGTTCTCTTCTGAATTTTACCAAAGGACACATTTAAATTCTAGTTTCTCCAGAAAAAATAAAAAGCTGCCACTTCAGTTTTAAGTTCGCTATGACATAAAAAATTTAAAGTTCAATTCTAAATTTCTACATAGAAGATAGGAAAAGTTATACTATGATTGTGATTATTTTCTATGAAGATTAAAAGTTTCACTTTAATTCTAAATTTTCTTAAATTCAGTTCAGACCATTCTCAAAGAGATGAAAAAATTTAAAGTTCTGTTCCTAATACTTCCCTGAAATAAGAAAAGTTCAACTTCGATTCTGACTTTTCTCGATGGAAATGAAATAAGTTATTGATCCATTCTATTTTCCCAAAATAATATAAAAATTTTACAATTCATTTCAGATTTTTCTCAAACAGATGAAAAAATTTAAAATACTGTTCCAAATTTTTGATAGAAGATAGAAAAGTTCTTGTTCTCTTCTGAATTTAACCAAAGAATATAATTCATTTCTACTCTTTCCAGAGAAAATAAAAAGTTTCCATATCACTTTTAAGTTCACCAAGGCATAAAAATTTAAAGTTCAATTCTAAATTTTGCCATAGAAGATAGGAAAAGTTATACTATGATTGTGATTATTTTCCAAGAAGATAAAAAGTTTCACTTTAATTCTAAATTTTCTTAAATTCAATTCCGACCTTTCTCAAAGAGATGAAAAAATTTGAAGTTCTGGACCAAATATTTTCCCGGAAAAAGAAAAGTTCAACTTCGATTCTGAATTTTCACAATGAAAATGAAATAAGTTACTGATCAATTCTATTTTCCTAAAATAATATAAAATTTTCCACTTCAATTCAGATTTTTCTCAAAGAGATGACAAAATTTTAAATATTGTTCTAAATTTTTCATAGAAGATAGGAAAAGTTATACTTTGATTGTGAACATTCTTCATGAAGATATGGAGCTCCACTTTAGGTTAGGTTAGGCTAGCTTAAGTTAGGTTAGGTTAAGTTAGGTTAGGTTAGCCTACGTACGCGCGCGTTCGTAGGCTAACCTAACCTAACTTAACCTAACCTAACTTAACCTAACCTAACTTAATCTATCCTAACCTAACCTAATTTAATCTTTTTACAATTTTTAAGTTAGGTTAGGTTAGCTTATCATGAGAGCTCATGATAAGTTAACCTAACCTAACTTAAACATGTAGAGATGTTTCTAATTATTTATTAATATTTATTTATACCTAACCTAACCTATTGTTTTTGGTGGTTAGATGAATGAACTGAATTTAAGAAAAATTAGAAATAAAGTGAAACTTTTATCTTCATGGTAAATAATCACAATCATAGTATAGTCATTCCTATATTCTATGGAAAAATTTAGAATTAAACTTTAAATGTTTAAGATCTTTGAGAAATTATGAACTGAAAAAGAAGCTTATTCATTTTTTTTGGTAAGTTTCAGAATTGAATTAACTTTTTTTTCTCTTCTCTAAGAAAATTCAGAAGAGAACTTTTACATTTAGAACTTCTTCGAGAAAACTCAGAATTAAATTGGAGCTCCATATCGTCATGAAGAATATTCACAATCAAAGTAAAACTTTTCCTATCTTATATGAAAAATTTAGAACAATATATAAAATTTTGTCATCTCTTTGAGAAAAATCTGAATTGAAATGGAAAATTTTATATTATTTTAGGAAAATAGAATTGATCAGTAACTTATTTCATTTTCATTGTGAAAATTCAGAATCGAAGTTGAACTTTTCTTTTTCCGGGAAAATATTTGGAACAGAACTTCAAATTTTTTCATCTCTTTGAGAAAGGTCGGAATTGAATTTAAGAAAATTTAGAATTAAAGTGAAACTTTTTATCTTCATGGAAAATAATCACAATCATAGTGTAACTTTTCCTATCTTCTATGGAAAAATTTAGAATTGAACTTTAAATTTTTATGTCTTGGTAAACTTAAAAGTGATATGGAAACTTTTTATTTTCTCTGGAGAAATTAGAAATGAATTATGTTCTTTGGTATAATTCAGAAGAGAACAAGAACTTTTCTATCTTCTATGAAAAATTTGGAACCTTATTTTAAATTTTTTCATCTGTTTGAGAAAAATCTGAACTGAAGTGGAAAATTTTTATATTATTTTGGGAAAATAGAAATGATCAATAACTTATTTCATTTTCAATGAGAAATTTCAGAATCGAAGTTGAACTTTTCCTCTTCCGGGGAAATATTTGGAACAGAACTTTAAATTTTTTCATCTCTTTGAGAATGGTCAGAACATAATTTAAGAAAATTTAGAATTAAAGTGAAACTTTTAATCTTCATAGAAAATAATCACAATCATAGTATAACTTTTCCTATCTTCTATGTAGAAATTTAGAATTGAACTTTAAATTTTTTATGTCATAGCGAACTTAAAACTGAAGTGGCAGCTTTTTATTTTCTCTGGAGAAACTAGAATTGAAATGTGTCCTTTGGTAAAATTCAGAAGAGAACTTGAATATTCACGATCATAGTATAACTTTTCCAATATTCTATGAAAAATTTGGAACAGAACTTTAAATTTTTTTCATCTCTATGTGAAAAGTAGGAATTGAATTTAAGAAAATTTAGAATTAAAGTGAAACTTTTTATCTTCATGGAAAATAATCACTATCATAGTATAACTATTCCTATCTTCTACGGAAAAATTTAGAACAGAACTTTAAATTTTTTATGTCTTGGTAAACTTAAAACTGAAGTGGAATCTTTTTATTTTCTCTGGAAAAACTAAGAATTGAAATGTGTTTGTTTTTAAAATTCAGAAGAGAACTTGAACATTTCTATCTTCTATGAAAAATTTGGAATAATATTTTAAATTTTTCATCTCTTTGAGAAAAATCTGAACTGAAGTGGAAAATTTTTATATTATTTTGGGAAAATAGAATTGATCAATAACTTATTTCATTTTCAATGAGAAAATTCAGAATCGAAGTTGAACTTTTCTTCTTCCGAGAAAATATATTGAACAGAACTTTAAATTTTTTCATCTCTTTAAGAAAGGTCGGAACTGAATTCAAGAAAATTTAGAATTAAAGTGAAACTTTTTATCTTCATGGAAAATAATCACAATCAAAGTATAACTTTTCCTATCTTCTAAGGAAAAATCTAGAACTGAACTTTAATTTTTTTATGTCTTGGTGAACTTAAAACTGAAGTGGAAGCTTTTTATTTTCTCTGGTGAAATTAGAATTGAATTGTGTTCTTTGGTAAAATTCAGATTAGAACTTGAACTTTTCTATCTTCTAAGAAAAATTTGGAACAATATTTTAAATTTTTTCATCTCTTTGAGAAAAATCTGAATTGAAGTGGAAAATTTTATATTATTTTGGGAAAATAGAATTGATCCAATAACTTATTTCATTTTCATTGAGAAAATGCAGAATCGAAGTTGAACTTTTCTTCTTCCGGGGAAATATTTGGAACAGAACTTTAAATTTTTTCATCTCTTTGAGAATGGTCAGAACTGAATTTAAGAAATTTAGAATTAAAGTGAAATTTTTTATCTTCATAGAAAATAATCACAATCATGGTATAACTTTTCCTATCTTCTACGGAAAAATTTCGAAGTGAACTTTAAATTTTTTATGTCTTGGACTTTTCTTGTTACGGGAAAATATTTGGAATAGAATTTTAAATTTGACTCTTTGAGAAAGGTCGGAATTGAATTTAAGAAAATTTAGAATTAAAGTGAAACTTTTTATCTTCATGGAAAATAATCACAATCATAGTATAACTTTTCCTAACTTCTGCGGAAAAATCTAGAAGTGAACTTTAAATTTTTTATGTCTTGGTGAACTTAAAACTGGCGTGTAAGCTTTTTATTTTCTCTGGAGAAATTAGAATTGAATTGTGTTCTTTGGTAAAATTCAGAAGAGAACTTGAACTTTTCTATCTTCTATGAAAAATTGAGCCTGCTAGTAGTATCATTATCTCTAAAATAATTTTTCTTACATCTCTGACCTTTTTAATAGATATTCTGAACGTTTGACGTTCTAGCATACCCTAAAAATAATGAACACTTAACAAAATAATGCATAAGATATTTTTAATGAAATAAGGACATGTAGAATATTAATATAAAAATATGTTAAATACATTATTATACATTATTAGTACACTTGCGCTTTACTTTCCGTCAATTCATCTTTATATTCATTGATGATATTGTCTGCTAATGTCCTTTTTATCCTGCCTGCGATTTCACTGTCTATTATCACATTATTTTTACATAGATAGCAGTTTTGGCACATTGACATGATATGATTTATGATGTTGATGCAGCTGTATGCATGCTTCTTTTTCCTTTTGCTTTCATTCGAATGCTAACACCGGAAAGATTGCCATAAGATCTATCAACGGCTAACATGCTACCAGAACCATTAGCTAGAAGTTGTCCCTCTTCATCAACTATTATTTTTAACTTGGCATTCTCTTTGACTACTAATTTCTCTGGTAATGTTACTCTGGCATATCCACCACTTGCATGATGGAAATTCTTGGGTACACCAAAGGAATTTAACTCCTCACTGTCATAACAACGTATGCATACATTCCCAATAAGATCTCCACTTGCACTCGTTTCATAGTTCAGGTATTTCTCCTTGTCAGCATTCAACACGACGATGATTTTTTCATGTGCACATACTTTCGTCGAATAATTCATCTTCACTTTTTACAGATATGAATTGTGTGTTGATCAAAGTACCAGTGGGAAAGCCGCGTCGTGTCTATGAACAAGCACAGAGTACGATTGGTAGAGCCATAAGCATATTTCATGTCATTTTAAGATTTAAGAAAATTTAGAATTAAAGTGAAACTTTTTATCTTCATGGAAAATAATCATAATCATAGTATAACTTTTCCTATCTTCTGTGGAAAAATTTAGAAGTGAACTTTAAATTTTTTATGTCTTGGCGAACTTAAAACTGACGTGGAAAATATTTGGAGCCGAACTTTAATTTTTTCATCTCTTCGAAAAAAGTCGGAACAGAATTTAAGAAAATTTAGAATTAAAGTGAAACTTTTTATCTTCATGGAAAATAATCACAATCATAGTATAACTATTGATGTCTTCTACAAAAAAAATTAGAAGTGAACTTTAAAGTTTTTATGTCTTGGACTTTTCTTGTTCCGGGAAAATATTTGGAATAGAATTTTTAATTTGACTCTGAGAAAGGTCGGAATTGAATTTAAGAAAATTTAGAATTAAAGTGAAACTTTTTATCTTCATGGAAAATAATCACTATCATAGTATAACTTTTCCTATCTTCTACGGAAAAATTTAGAAGTGAACTTTAAATTTTTTATGTCTTGGTGAACTTAAAACTGAAGTGTAAGCTTTTAATTTTCTCTAGAGAAATTAGAATTGAATTGTGTTCTTTGGTAAAATTCAGAAGAGAACTTGAACTTTTCTATCTTCTATGAAAAATTGAGCCTGCTAGTAGTATCATTATCTCTAAAATAATTTTTCTTACATCTCTGACCTTTTTAATAGATATTCTGAACGTTTGACGTTCTAGCATACCCTAAAAATAATGAACACTTAACAAAATAATGCATAAGATATTTTTAATGAAATAAGGACATGTAGAATATTAATATAAAAATATGTTAAATACATTATTATACATTATTAGTACACTTGCGCTTTACTTTCCGTCAATTCATCTTTATATTCATTGATGATATTGTCTGCTAATGTCCTTTTTATCCTGCCTGCGATTTCACTGTCTATTATCACATTATTTTTACATAGATAGCAGTTTTGGCACATTGACATGATATGATTTATGATGTTGATGCAGCTGTATGCATGTCTTCTTTATCCTTTTGCTTTCATTCGATTGCTAACACTGGAAAGATTGCGATAAGATCTATCAATGGCTAACATGCTACCAAAAGCATTAGCTAGAAGTTGGCCCTCTTCATCAACTAATATTTTTAACTTTGCATTCGCTTTTACAACTAATTTTTCTGGTAATGTTACTCTCGCATATCCACCACTTGCATGATGGAAATTCTTGGGTAAACCAAAGGAATTTAACTCCTCACTGCCATGACAACGTATGCATACATTCCCAATAAGATCTCCACTTGCACTCGTTTCATAGTTCAGGTATTTCTCCTTGTCAGCATTCAACACGACGATGATTTTTTCATGTGCACATACTTTCGTCGAATAATTCATCTTCACTTTTTACAGATATGAATTGTGTGTTGATCAAAGTACCAGTGGGAAAGCCGCGTCGTGTCTATGAACAAGCATAGAGTACGATTGGTAGAGCCATAAGCATATTTCATGTCATTTTAAGATTTAAGAAAATTTAGAATTAAAGTGAAACTTTTTATCTTCATGGAAAATAATCATAATCATAGTATAACTTTTCCTATCTTCTGTGGAAAAATTTAGAAGTGAACTTTAAATTTTTTATGTCTTGGCGAACTTAAAACTGACGTGGAAAATATTTGGAGCCGAACTTTAATTTTTTCATCTCTTTGAGAAAAGCCGGAACTGAATTTAAGAAAATTTAGAATTAAAGTGAAACTTTTTATCTTCATGGAAAATAATGACAATCATAGTATAACTTTTCCTATCTTCTACGGAAAAATTTAGAACTGAACTTTAAATTTTTTGCCTTGGTGAACTTAAAACTGAAGTGGAACCTTTTTATTTTCTCTGGTGAAATTAGAATGGAATAGTGTTCTTTGGTAAAATTCAGAAGAGAACTTGAACTTTTCAAACTTCTATGAAAAATTTGGAATAGTATTTTAAATTTTTTTATCTGTTTGAGAAAAATCCGAACTGAAGTGGAAAATTCTTATATTATTTTGGGAAAATAGAATTGATCAATAATTTATTTCATTTTCATTGAGAAAATTCAGAATCGAAGTTGAACTTTTCTTCTTCCGAGAAAATATTTGGAACAGAACTTTAAATTTGACTCTTTGAGAAAGGTCGTAATTGAATTTAAGAAAATTTAGAATTAAAGTGAAACTTTTTATCTTCATGGAAAATAATCACAATCAAAGTATAACTTTTCCTATCTTCTAAGGAAAAATTTAGAGCTGAACTTTAATTTTTTTATGTCTTGGTGAACTTAAAACTGAAGTGGAAGCTTTTTATTTTCTCTGGAGAAATTAGAATTGAATTGTGTTCTTTGGTAAAATTCAGATTAGAACTTGAACTTTTCTATCTTCTAAGAAAAATTTGGAACAATATTTTAAATTTTTTCATCTGTTTGAGAAAAATCTGAATTGAAGTGGAAAATTTTTATATTATTTTGGGAAAATAGAATTGAATTGAAAATTTTTATATTATTTTGGGAAAATAGAATTGATCAATAACTTATTTCATTTTCATTGAGAAAATTCAGAATCGAAGTTGAACTTTTCTTCTTCCGGGGAAATATTTGGAACAGAACTTCAAATTTTTTCATCTCTTTGAGAATGGTCAGAACTGAATTTAAGAAAATTTAGAATTAAAGTGAAACTTTTAATCTTCATAGAAAATAATCACAATCATAGTATAACTTTTCCTATCTTCTACGAAAAAATTTAGAAGTGAACTTTAAATTTTTTATGTCTTGCTGAACTTAAAAGTGAAGTGTAAGCTTTTTATTTTCTCTGGAGAAATTAGAATTGAATTGTGTTCTTTGGTAAAATTCAAATTAGACCTTGAACTTTTCTATCTTCTATGAAAAATTGAGCCTGCTAGTAGTATCTTTATCTCTAAAAATTCTTTTTCTTACATATCTGACCTTTTTAATAGATATTCTGAACGTTTGACGTTCTAGCATACCCTAAAAATAATAAAAACTTAACAAAATAATGCATAAGATATTTTTAATGAAATAACGACATGTAGAATATTAATATAAAAATACGTTAAATACATTATCATACATTATTAGTACACTTGCGCTTCACTTTCCGTCAATTCATCTTTATATTTATTGATGATATTGTCTGCTATTGTCCTTTTTATTCTGCCTGCGATTTCACTGTCTATTGTCACATTATTTTTAAATAGATAGCAGGTTTGACATATTGACAAGATATGATTAATGACATTATTGCAGGAGTTTGCTTGTCTTCTTCTTGTTCTCTTTAAAATGCTAATACCGGAAAGATGATGATAGGATGTATCAACAGGTAATGTGTTACCAGCAACAGTAGCAAGGAGTTGTCCCCGATCATCGACAATTATTTTTAAGTTAGCATTCTCTTTGAGCACTAGTTTCTCTGGTAATGTTACTCTCGCCTATCCACCGTTTACACGATTGAAATTCTTGGGTACTCCAAAGAAATCTAACTTCTCGCTGTCATGACAACGCATGCACACATTTCCAATAGTGTTACCACTTACACTCGTTTCATTGTTCAGGTATTTCTCCTTGTCAGCATTCAACACGACGATGATTTTTTCATGTGCACATACTTTCGTCGAATAATTCATCTTCACTTTTTTACAGATATGAATTGTGGGTTGATCCTTCCACTGCGAAAAAAAATACTGATTTAATGCACGCAATAAACTAGATAGTGTCGATAACCTGCCATAGAGTACCAGTGGGAAAGCCGCGTCGTGTCTATGAACAAGCACAGAGTACGATTGGTAGTGCCGTAAGCATATTTCATGTCATTTTAAGATACGTAAAAAAGTTAAAAAAAATACCATGTTAAAAAAAATTCAAAAATTATTTTTTAAAAAATGGGGGAGGGAGGGGTCCCGGTGGTCTATGGGGGCTCGAGGGGCATTAGGGGGACCGGGGGCCTTTGGGGTTGGGGTATGGGACCTTACGACACTGATCAAATGGAACTTGTTTATAACGACCACAGAGTTTCACCCTCAAATCCTCTTCTAAAACATCTTCAAAAATCATCTTTTAAATTGTCTCTAACCGTTTCGCCGAAATAATTCCCTAAAATAATAATTTGTTCTGAAAAGATATAATAAAGCCTTAAAAAGTATTAAAATGAGGGCTCAGGAGCCTTTGAGGCACCGGGGGCCCTTTGGGGGGCTCGGGGGGGGGGAGGGGGATCGGAACCCTTTGGGGTTGGGGTAGAGGATATCACAACACTTTTCAAATGGAACTTGTGTATTATAACGACCACAGAGTTGCACCCTCAAATCCTCTTCTAAAATCATCTTTTAAATCATCTTTTAAAATGTCTCTAACTGTTTCGCCGAAATAATTCCATAAAATGTCTAAAACAGTTTCGCCCAAATAATCCCTAAACGTAATTTCAGCGTGTTCCTTTTGTTTTTGGCATCTCTGCGATGACTCATTTCAAATTACTAAGAAACCTGATTCCCGCGCTAAAACAATTCATCGCTAAGATCAAAACATCCGCTCGGAAACAATTCTCTTGGTAGAACTCCAAAGACATTAATATAGACATTCGCTCGGAAACAATTCTCTTTGGAAACAACAAATTAATTCCCCTTTCGTGAATCAATAATTCCCCTTAGAAACAACAAATTAATTCCTCTTTCGTGTCAAATCAATCAATCATGACATCAGCTGTCACGTATGATCTAAACTTTGCCCTGGAAACAATTCTGGTCGAACTCCAAAGACATTAATTAACTTGACGTCACCTGTCAGACAACGTTTCTTATTTCTGGATCATAACATTCGCCTCGAGCGTGCCAAAAAACACACCTGGAGAAAGAGACCTTGGAGAAAGAGGTCATTGACACTGTCCCCATTAAACTATGTAAAAAATTTGTAGGTGGCAGCAGGGGTGAGGGGTGGGACCTTTACCCCCTTTCTACTTATCTACTTGATTTTTATCAATTTTACCATCTATAGGTGCCATATAGAACTAAAAACGACACTTTTGGTGCCACTTCTTAAGTGGAAGAGTTTGGAAGCATAAGACGGTACCGTTGCAACAATTATGATCCAAAGCCCTTAACTGGAGGTTTGTAAGAACCCCTCACATTTACACCCCCTTCCAAACTCCCTGTGTAAGTTTCAAAAATCTTCTACTCATCTTAAAAGTAAAAGATTATTGCGAAAACAAATTAACTAAAACTAGAAACTTTTCAAATAAAAATCTACCGAAAATTAAGCTTGAATGATCAACACTTTTGAATAAAACCTTTAAACTTCACTCTGCGACGAAGCCTGTGTGCTAGTTCTAATGACGGTAATTGAGGGGAAGGGACATCCTTGCCCCCTTATTTTTTGCTCCTTCCTGGGTTTTGAAAAACACCTTTTTTTGGTTATTTCATTTAAAAAGGCACTTTTTCATTTGAAAAAAAAAATGGGTGGAAAAACAGAAAGTGCGCTTTAATGGAATGTGCTATCAAGTCAAATTTACAAAAGTGACTAGGAATAAATATAAGCTTCTAAATGCGCCCTTAAACAGCTTCATAAGTTTTCAACTGAAACTCAGGAATGACATTAAAACTTAAAACGAACAGAAATTAATCCGTATAAATAAAAGAGATCATGGCAGGGTTCTTTCTTCATTAAATTTGAATCACAAACGAGCAAAGATTAATCTAAAAAAACAAAGTGTTTCCAAGGGAAGTAAAGAGCTAAGTTGAAACTTAAAACGACAAAAATTATTACTTTACAGTCTATTCAATATTTATATAACCAACCAGTTCAAATGAAATAAATATGTATGTTTCACTACAATTACAGGATTATCCAGATGTAGCTCTTTACCGGAAACAAATACTAAAATATGAGCTTCGATGCAACCAAAGCAAACAAGTGAAGGACACTTTTTTACTAAATAGAAATGTTATAAATCGTCTTTAGGTAAAGCCTTTTTAAGATAAATAGCACCTCATTTTCGGATTGTCGCTTTATTTATTTATTTTTTTCTCGTTTAATTTGGTATCACTTCTGCACGATGGCTCATTTCAATGCCTGACTGTCGTTTTGGTTTTAAAAAGGACATGCCAGGATTACTTTGTAGACAAGTTCAAAGTAAAGCCATCTTGATAGCAATTAGGATTAGGACTATAGACTAGCTTTAGAATTTGTATCACAGCTTGAAATTTACTGTTGTATAGAGACAAATAACCGTGTTTTCAGAATTCATATTATGTCTTATTTGATCTTCATTTCAAGTAATACTAAAGCATATTTCTTACATTTGAAGATTGTTTATTAATCACTATAGATATTATAGCTTAAAGCACTATTAAATATTATTCTAAAATGCTACCTGATAAATCAATTCTATAATCTGTATGTTGTTCAATGACTTTGTGGTTTTTAAAACAATATTCAACGCTTTGCTTATGTTTTTAAGATAATTTTAACTGTATATGGAAAGTTATTTATGTCACAGCTTGTGTAAGACTATGAAAAACTTTATAGATTAGTTGATTGTTGTGTTTTCAGTAAAGCGCTAGTTTTTTATAATCCTAGAAACACAGGGAAATACAATTAGTTGGTTTATTTGTACTAGTTTGATTGATTAGATAGGCTGCGAAGCAATAATTTTTGTCCATTTTAAGTTTCAACATTGCTCTTTACTTCCCTTGTTAAAACTTTGTTTCTTATATTAATCTTTGTTAGTTTTTTATTCAATTAGAAACAGCCCTACCATTATATTTTTTATTTATACTGTATAATTTTTTTTTAATATTTAATCATATAAACTACATTAACCGCTGTTATTAAAACACAAAAGTAAATTATATAAAACAGGATTTTTTTTTATTTAAGATTCAAATCTTATTATTTAGAATTACAGCAAAAAACAAATCTCTAAGGCATTTCATAGTCTTAAACCAGTTTCGACATTATTAAATTTAATTATACAATTACAATTATCTTAAAACATAGGTATAAAACTGAATATTTTTTAATAACCGCGAAGTGATTGAACAGCATACAGACATGTTGGATTGATTTATCAAGCAGAATTTTGCTTTCACCAGCTATAATACCAGTGGTGGGTAATATACAGTATTAAATTGTAAGAAATATGCTTACACTTATATGAACTCTGGAAATCCGATTATTTCTCTCTATACAAGAGTGAATTTCAAGCTATCCTACAAATTCTAAAGCTAGTCTATAGTCCTAATACTATCAAGATGGACTTACTTCGAACTTGTGTACAAACTAATCATGACATGTCCTTTTAAGAACCAAAACGAGAGCCAGTCATTGAACTGAGCCATTGTGCAGAAGTGATACCAAATTCAACGTAAAAAATAAAAAAAAATCGTAAATGGATTGTTGCTTTATCTTAAAAGGGATTGATAATATTTTGAATCTATATTAAGTGTCCTTAATTGGTTTGGTTTTATTGTACCAAAACTCCTATATTATTTTGTGTTTTCAGTAAAGCGCTAGTTTTGTATAACCATAAAAGAATAGGGAAACATAATTAGTTGTTTTATTTATACTAGTTATATTAATATATATTAAATATTCTGTGAAGTAATAATTTTGTCCGTTTTAAGTTTCAACTTCGCTCCTTACTTCCCTCGGAAAAGCTTTGTTTTTTTAAATTAATCTTTGTTCGTTTTTTATTAAAATTTAATGCAGAATCAACGTTGCCATGAATGGTTTTTATTTATACGGAATAATGTATGCTCGTTTTAAGTTTTAATGTCACTTCTTAGTTTCAGTTGAAAATATTCACAAACATGACCTATGATTCAAGTGAACATACCAAACGATGATTATTTTTTAGGTTTCTTCCGAAAATAATAATTGTTTTTGGCGCGAATTCAATTTTAAACACTTATGAAGAGAAGGTGTAACCATTTTAAATCCTATGTACCATCCTACCTTTTTTATTGTCTTTTTTTATATAAATAGTTTTTTCCGTTTTCTTTCCCTACAAAAGGTTTTGGACCCTGCTGATTCCTATTCCTGATCATGATCTATTCATGATCCCCATCCTGAAAAATAGGAAAATTATCCTATTTTTGCACAAGTTTAGATGATTCTCTGAGTTTGCCAATTGAATTGGCCTTTATCTTTTTTCTGGATTCTAATGTAGGCTTCACTGAACGTTTGTAGGAAGACGTTGCAAAAAGGAAAAATTTCTCATTTTTAAGCAAGTTTAGATGATTCTCTGAGATAAAGTCTAAGGCCATGTCTTCATTATGGCTTTTTAGGCAAATTTGCCCGTCCTTTTTTTTCAGTCAGCCTCAGTCTCTGTTGGTAGTTTTTAAGGCTCAAATAGACAAATCAGGCACAACTGAATTGGTTTTATTTCATAATAACAGCGTAGACCAGAAATATTCCCAGTAATCAATCAAGAGGGATTATATATATCAAATTCACATTTTTGGAGTTTTTTTTATCCTCCTGCTCCCCCCCCCCACAAAAGTACATGTTACTGGTAAACACATGGACATTTTTTGCGAGGGAGTTTTCTGTAGGGGGGAGGGGGATTAAATGGGAAAGCTTCTGTGGGAAGAAAAAGTTTGGAAAGATATACCCTGAAATCTTCAACAAAATCCTTTTTATTTGGCATTCTTCCTCTTGGGATCGTCAGTTTTACGTATGGAGAGGATTTTTCTTGGAATTTTCTAAAGGAAATTTTCAGCAGGGATTAAATTGTGTGGCAAGATTTCTCCATAGAAAACTGTAGGTAGTGTCCACAAGAGGGCTGCAAGGTGACAACTCCCTTTTTATTGCAAAAAAAATGTTTCTTGCATTTATTTTAATCTTTTATTCAACTCAAGTGATTTTCTTCATAATGCAGTGGTCTATTATTGAGGAGGGGCAATAGAGCCTTATGTAGGGTGGGGTGTAAGATGCTGCTTCCTCTTTCCATAATAGAAAGATAGAAAAGAATGAAATGGGTGCTATAATGTCAATGGTTCAATACCCTAATTCTAAGGCTTAGAAATTTCCCGTGTTTTATATTCTCACTCCCAGCCCCCTTAACTAGCAGATTCCCAAACAATTCTCAGCCCTCTTAGCCTGTCTACTGACTTGCAGAAACTAGAAGGCTACTTCAATAAGAGCTGTTTAAGGACTCACTTAAAAGTTAATTTTTATTACTATAGCAACAAAAAGTAAAATAACCGAATTGAGCTAACTTAGTCTATGAATTTATGGCATCCAGGCTGGTAAATCAATAAAAGTCTAAAAAATGTATTTCAGAATAATAATCAATAGCTTGACGTAAAAAAAGCACACAAGGAACTACGCCCTTCCCCCTATAAAAAGCCAGTTCTGTATGAAAAAAATTTTGAGAAGAAAATTTATCAAAATGTTTCCCCCCACAGTTTTCCGGGGGGGGGGGGGTATTTTCTAGGGGTAAAGAACCGGCTCTCTCCCCCTTTAACAGCTGGATTAATATATTATCTTAAAAGCATTTAATAACCTGTATAAAAATAAAAAGAAACATGAACGTCATATTAACGGAATTTGTATGCATTTTATAAAATAAGAGTTTTTATTATAAAAGTTTTTCTGATAGCAACCCTCTCTCCCGTATAATTTCACAAATTGACACCACTCTACAGTTATCATACTTTAATTATCTATTTATCCAGCTGCCAGGGCCACATACAGGATTTTTTTTTAAGGGAGGGGGGTGTTTTACGAAAGTTTTTAGGTGGTGGTAAAGAAAAAACATAAAAAACGCATAAGAATTTTTTTTATTTTCATTTTTGCTACGTTTTTACGAATCAGACAAACATTTCGGGGAGGATGGGGTTTCAAACCCATTAGCCCCCTGGTTACGCCGTTGCCAGCTGTGGTAAAATTCTACTTTAGCTACTTTTGGCGATCTTGGAAAGGGGTTAGGTAACTGACCTTCACAAGCGTGTCTACCTAGAATCCCATGTCTAGACACGTCTCTAGCCAGAATTAATATTGTCTATGCAACGACCGTTCACAAGTAAAATTCGGTGCTTAGCTAAAACTACAAATTTAGTTTCAAATTGTCATTTCTAGTCAATCAAGAGAGCTTATGCGGACAAAATTTTTAAAATTGTAATCCCTATTTTTACTTTCACAAGATAATGGATAAGATAATCGAAACAATTGCCTTAGTGTGCTTCACTATTATGTCTGGTGTTGCATATTTGCCTAAAATGGAAAAAACAATTAACGAGAAAACAAAAATTTAATTTCAGTTTTATAATGCAAACATATATGATGAAAATAGTGGAATTTGACACATTCTGATTGGCTGTAATCAAAAATCCAAGACATTGAGTTCTAGAGTCTAGAACTCAATGTCGAGCCAAGCACCTTGTCTAGCGTGTCTATCAAAGCGCTGAATTTTACTTGTGAATGGTCGTTGCCTAGACATTAGATTCTGGCTAGACACGTGTCTAGACATGGAATTCTAGCTAGACACGCTTGTGAACGCCGCTTTAGGAAAATGACACTTTCAGAGATGGGTATACGAGCTAAAGTATGTTTCGGGAAGGTATTTTGAAGTCCCTACCTCCACTCCTTCTCTCTCTTGAGGGTCCTGAAAATTGCCTACACCCTCTTTAATAGTTGAAAGTAATTTGAGGGTAACAAACCCCCTCTCACTCCCACCATTCCCCCAAACACATCCAATCAAAATTTTCAGATAGCCATTTTGTTCAACGTTGCAGAAAGTTCTGAAAATTAGGTCTTTGAGGATGACGTCCCCCCCAGCCCTCAGAGCAAGGGTTGTAAGTAATGCCCTGGGGGTATATAAGATTTATTGAAAGTGTTGTCGTAGAAACTTCAAAAGGGCTCATTTGATTGACACAATGAATGTGCATTGTCAGTTTAAAATACATATACTGATATTTAGTAATCAAAATATTAAAATTATTTGATTTATTAAAGTTATAAAAGTAAAAACATTTATATATTTTTTCAGTAAAGTGCAAATTTTGTTCTGGCCTTGGGAAGGCATAGGGGTTTTGCACCCAACTTATGTTAATTTCTGCTCGTTTTGAGTTTGACTCGGTTATTTATTGTAATTTCTGATCGTTTTGGGTTTCATTTATTTATCGATGTTGATTTGTGGTTGTTTCACGCTTGGTAGATTATTTGATTTGATTTTTGTTCATTTTTTGTTTAATGGAGTTCATTACTTTTCTTTGAAAAACTAATTTTGTGAAAAAGTTTTTTTTAATAAATTTTCATAAAGAATCAATTGGATTGACAAATGAAACTCATAAAGGAAAGAAAATAACAAAATGAAAAGTAAAATAAAAAAAGGTGAAAAAACGAGGATTTTGTTAGCCAGGGATGAAACCATGAAGATGAAGAAAAAAGCAAATATTTCGACAAGGACCTCCGTCGATTCGTCCTAAGTGCTAAAAAAAGAAAATAAACTCCAGATTTAACTTTGGTGTTAATCGAATGGGGCATTCCAAAATACGGGCTCTTCAAAAGACGAAAGACTGGTTAGATATTTTCCAGAGGAATTGTCTACACTTATCATATAGACATAGACTGATCATAATACCTTTAGACTGATCATATTTCAAACAGTGAGCGGAACGAAAATGTGATTCTACACCGGTATAGAGAAACCAAGAATTTTGCCATAAGAAAAATGGTTACTAGTTTACTAATATTTTTACTAACTACTATTAATTTAACTATCTAATTTAATTTAAGCCATATATTTGTAATTTGTTTGGAATTATTTATTGATTAACTGTTAATTATTTGTTGATTTATTTAGAATTAGAAGTTCAACAATTTTAATTCACAAATTCTGGCATCTTGACTAAATTCCCGTTCAGGTTTAAGCTAAAAGTTAAGTTGAGATTATTATGACAGAAAAGCAAGTAAAATTCCTAATAGGATAAGATCTTATAGGATACAATCAATTAAATAGACACAGGATGATTCTTATAGTCTTAAGCAAAATTAGAATCTGACCCCTTAACTAGAATTATATTTTAAAATTAAGGAAAAGAATAAAAAAAATTAAACTTCACGTTTTTAGCTTGACAAAATATGAGCAAAATCAAGAAACAACTGACTATGGTAGGGCCCGACGCTGTATATATACATATAAAACTTTCTTTGTTTGTTAATACCGTAAGCTTTATCAAGCTTGTTGCACTATTACTAGGCAGGGTTGCCACCCGGTGAAAAAAATCACTAGATTCTTAAAAAATCACTAGATCAGCTGATAAATCACTAGATTATTGACTAAAAATCACTAGAATTATAATACTCATTATCAGAATAATTAAAAATTGTTTTGCTTCTTTGCCTTGTTCTGTTTTATATACCGGTGCACATATAGTAAGGGGGTTAAATTATTCACCTATGTAAGGAAAAATACCTTTATATTAAGTTTTTGTTTTTTCTCAATAAAGACATAAACTTGAAACTTTGGAAAATATCTTTTCTGATTTTTATGAAGATAATAGGACAAAAATCCCTGCTCCCTCCATGTATTTTCCCAAATTGACACCATTGGCTTATAACCAGATCACTGAAAATTTGTTATCGGTGATGTAATTAAAATATTTACCTTTTTCTTTTTCTTTTTATTTTTATTTCTTGTCGATTCAAAACCCTAATGTTTTCTCTAAAGACAAGATAAAACAAAGGTATAGATTTGGAACCTGTCAACTATACTAAGCCAAACGGCTATCTTAAGCTTTTAGTTGAGAAATTTTACGGAAAACAGGAACATGAAAGGGGGCTAATAGCCCTCAGATCTGTTTGGTCATTCTATCGATGTTCTGGGACTGTTGGTTCTATACGATCCCCCCGGGAAAGAATGACACGCATCTGTGATTTTTATTCTGGCAAACAAACAAATTCATAGTTTTTTCAGACATGAACTTGAAACCTTTACAGCAGGGGTATGTGTTCCGAGGGTTCTCAGGGGGTGATTTTATTTAAAATGATATTAATTTCAGGGGTATCTCCTCCCTCTTAAGAATATAATTCATATTTTTTCATTGTAGTATATTTTTATGTTGCTCATTAAGATTAATACGAGCCTCGGACAAGGGGAAGACAGGGGTGTGTGTGGTCCCCATGGAAAATTTGGGACTATAAAGCAATTATAAGGAAACCAAAGGAAAAAGAGCAGAATAGGGAAACAACATGGAAAAATGTGTGTTGACCCAATGTTGGGTACATACCAAAAGATATCGACCCGTGATAAGGACAATATCACTTGAAACAAGGAAAGAGTCATGGCTACAAGTCTGTGGAGACTGTTTCAGGAGACAATACCATCTTGCAGCTCAGAACTTCTCAGATAACGCTATTGCAGAGCAACAAGGTATCATTAGATATTGAAGCTGCACTCACGGATTCGTACAATCTGTCAAATTTGAATCATGTTAAAGAACAAGATGCCAAGGCAATCTCCTTTTCCTTTGCACGAAGAAATTCTAGTTATACCATGAAATTGATAGAGTTAGTTGAGATGTTGGCTTGGGAAGATTGTGTTGGCACAAATGCGGTTACACTTATTGAAACAGCAAATGGTTCATGGCTGCACCAAGCACATTATCCAAAGAATGTATCACCAGAAGACGAGTTGGCTATTAAAAATCTAGATTTTTGTTGGGTTCGCAAGAAAAAAATCAATGAGGGGGATGCAAAAGCCAGCGATCATGACCATTTATTTCAAGAAATTTCATTAAGGGGAAGTAGCTGTCGGTTAGTTGCGCATAACTCGTGTCATAGAAATATTAGAAAAAAAGACTTTTACATGTTTAAATGCACAATTTCAACTGTAAATTGAAATACATGCTTCAAGCGTTGGCATGTTTGCAGAAGGTAAAGGAGCGGATATCGCATGAGTAGATGGTTCTTTCTCTTATAACATCATACTTAAATCATCTGAAAAGTTGCTAGTATCATAATTAAAACTGAAAACGATTGATAATGATAAAATGGGCTAGAATAAAATCCGTGTCTCAGATTCCTATAGTTTCGTCCCCAAATCCCCAAGTCAATTGATTCAAGTACAGAAAAGTAAAGATATTAATAGTTTCTATCTCCTGAAACAGTACTTTCTAGATGAGAAACTGTATGATGTATTAACGTGTAAGTGCATATACCCATACTAGTACTACAGCTCCACCTTAAAGCTAAGTGAGGAAAAATTACCGTACATCACCGAGTTGTATGATCCACTTCGCAATCGTCAGTACAACATCGCTGATTATGAATTTGCCAAGATGTTTTGGGCAAAGGGAGGGTGTAAAAATGAGTGGGATTTGTTTTAAAATTTACCTGGCGAGTGATGTATTGACGTTGTTGGACATTGTCTGTAAAAACACGCACAAAATTCACGAAGAATTTGGGTGGGATGTTCGGTGGCATTTTTCAATTACTCATCTGTTGATGGATTTAATTCTTAAAATTAGTGGAGCAGAAATAAGTCTAATCGCTGACGTGGATCAGCACTTATTTCCAGAGAGATCCATGCAGGGAGTATATATTTTCCACGGGGATCGTATCCATGAGACTGACCCGACTGGACAACACACCGGTGAAAAGTCGAATGCCGTTTTCATGAATATGAACTCCCTTTATCCGTCAGCAATTTCTCACTTCTATTTGCCCTGTGGGAATTACCAATGCCTTGAAATTTATTCTGCTCCAGATTTTCACAGCATTCACACTGCCGAAGGGAATCAGCCACAAGGATGGCTTTTCAAAATTGCCAGTGAAATATCTCTTGAACGTCATGACACGGTAAAGGACTTTGTTTTCCCATGCATAAATAGACCGGTGCCTTGGGACTCTTTGAGTCCCTACAATTTATCTTTGGTAGAGAATAAAGTTATGCATTGGAAACCTTCAAAGCAAAACCTTATTGCTGACCTTGAACCAAAACTGAATATTGTTGTTCACCATGTTCTTTTGCGCTGGATGCTGGCCAATGGTTTCAATGTCACAAAGATTGATAGAACCCTCTAGTTTCATCGAAAGCGTTATATGAAGACTTTTGTTGACACTTTTGTCAACAAACAGTCTCAGGCAAAACAAAGGTCGACAAAGAGATCTTTAAGCTCATTTTGAATTCTGTTTAGGTAAGATTTGTGAGAGTGTGCGCAACAGGAGTCGTTGCGACATTGTAATTGACCCAAGAAAATGAGCCCGAATCACTGCACATCCAAACTTCACATCGTTCACGATCATAGACTCCAATCGGGTCCAACTACATAGAAAGAAAAGAAATGTAGTTTTAAATAGACAAATTGCCGCTGGCAGGGCCCTTGTGGAAATTTTGAAAAAAATTACCTGTGGTGTTTTATTACCATGTGTGTCAGAGCCCCTGACAGAGGGGGGGGACACGTTAAGGTGTCTTTCGGAGAAACCTATTAACTCCGGCTGAAAGTTAAAACGGACAATCTGTTACATCATTTGGAACAGGGAGAGCACCTTAGCTCCCGGATGGACTACACCAACTGGGAGGAGTCCGTTTATCCGGAGCTGGTGAAATGCCAGGCCCCAATCAATTGCTGAAATTAAAATCCAAGACGGGGAGCGAATTGGCATCCCACGGTGTGTATTCCTGTCCGAAGGTGTACTGCCTAGAAACACACAATGAGGTTACCAAAAAATTTGCAAGGGGATGCCGTCACACTATTTAAAAGAAAATTTTCCCATGAGTGTTAATAGGAACAGCATAGACAACAATTTAGCTCCAAGAGTGAGTGTCATGGCCGTTCGCTCTTTAATATATAAAAACGAGACAGTTATGGTAGAAAAAAATGCTATTTCAACTATATCGAATAAAATCTAAGTACGCGCGGGCGGTGTAGAGGCTCTACCACGCGGTCATTATGTTACTTCATATCGTTTTTATTTTGCAATTTACCGAAAGAAACTCGGACGGTATAACACCCTATTGTGGAGGGCGGGAGGAAGGGTGGTCAGGGGGGGGAAGAGGGCCGTTTGTCCGTCTCCAGCTCAGCACTGCCTAATTTTTTTACCTAGTCATTTTTACAGTGTATTTATATAAATTTTTTCGTTTCGCAAAGCGTTAAATTTTAATTGTTTATTTTAAATTGTTTTACTTGTTTTTGCTAACCCACCGCGGGGACCTTCCGTCCGCCGGCCACCGTGGGTACAGGCCCGGTCACCACGGGGACCTTTCGTCCGCTAGTCGCTGCGGGGCACCACCCCTACCATGGGCATATTAAAATGTTAACAAAAGACGGGAAAGTGGTTATGCATTTTTCAAACAAGAAAGAATATAGGATTCTCGATCCTGTTGGCCTACCGTATATATTCTATACATCTCACATTAAAAATTATCTTGAGCAAATTGGAAAATCTATTATTCAAAATAGGAGGCGAGTACAAGCTTTATCAACGATAAGCTGTGGTTTTAATTCACTAATATGTTTTATTTTTCGATGTCCTATACATCCATACAATCAATTCCTAAGATTTATGGCGAGAATCCAAGATTGAACGACTTTCTTGTTGAAAATAATCTTTCTCACCTCTATAATATAAATTTCGGTGCCCTTAAAAGTGAAATGCTTTTAAAATGTATATAAATTTGTTTATTCATATAATTTGTATATAAAGAAAATACTTTGTCCTTTAAGATTTATGCTTCTATGTACAAGTAATAATCAGAAACGAAAGGTAGCAGCAGCTCGTCAGGATTAAACTTGTATTAATCTTGACCTGCAAAGTCAGGGTCACATTTTCTACAATATATTGTAGTCAATAAAGTCATCTTTGTAAAGTCAATAATACTATTCTGATTCATATTATGAAATTCACATATTTCAACTTGCTTATTTGAAGCAATGTCACATACAAAATTCTCATATGAAGAATCACTTTCTGTAACAGCCAAATCAAAGTCTTTACCTTTCTTCATTTTTCAAGCGTTCAAATATAAGTAAAATCAATAAATCGGATTCAAACTGGATATAAGATAAAATTTTGTCAATGTCTATTTCAAAATTTTCATCAGATGGGTTTGCAAAAAGAAGGCGTGGGGGGGCTAGTTGCCCTTGGATCTCGTTTGACTATTAAAAAGTGATCTCAAACTTTCAATTTCCAATCACATGAACCCTCTCCGAGGTTTATACAAGTATTCCTATCATAAAAAACTCTTATACCCCAGGGCATGACTTACAACGCCAGCCCCCAGGCCCTGGGGGTTTTGACGGCACCTGAGGTTTTTTATCTGAATTTTGAGCCATTTTTAACTTAATGGCTATCTCAAAATTTTTATTGGATGCATTTGGAGAAAAAGGGGCGTGGAGGGCTAGTTATCCTCCAATCTCTTTTGAATCTAAAACAATGAACTAGAACATTCAATTTCCAATCAAATAAGCCATTTCTGAAGTTTTTACGAGCATCCCTTCAATAAGAACCATATATTCCCCCAATGCCAAAACTCAAAACACCTGCCCTCGGGCCCTCGGGGGCTGTGTCGGCCCCGGAGTTTTCATTATATGATCTTTGAACTATTTAAAAAACAAGTTATTTCAAAGTTCTTATCGGATGAGTTTGAGGAGAAAAAAGGGCGTGGAGGGGGGGGGGGGTGCCCTCTCCTTTTGACTCTTTTGACTCTTAAAAAGTGAAGTAAAACTTTCAATTTCAAATCAAATGAGCCTTCTTTGAATTTTATAAGAGCATCCCGTCCGTAAGAACCACATATACCCCCAGGCCATAACTTACAATGCCTGCACCCCGGCCCTGGTGGGTTTTGTCAACAATGAAATTTTCGTTATGTGATCTTTGAACTGTTGTTAAAAAAATGGCTATCTTAAATTTTTTATCGGATTCATTTGGGTAAAAAGGGTTTAGGGGGGAAGGTGGCTACCCTCCAATACCTTTTGACGCTCAAAAAGTGAACTTGAACTTTCGATTTCCAATCAAATGAGCCCTCTATGAAATTTATACGAGCATTCCTTTCATTAAGAGCCATATATGCCCCCAGGACATAACTTATAGCCCTTGCCCCTGGAGACTGTGGGGGGAGTTTCCTGCTCCAACATATAATTTCCAGAACTTTCAACTATGTTGAACAAAATGGCTATATTGAAATTTTGATTGGATGTGTTTAGGGAAATAGTGAGCGTGGAAGGGGTGTCAGTTGCCTTAGAATCACTTTCGACAATTAAAACGGGAACTAGCCATTTAAATTTCCAATCGAATGAGCCATTTCTGAAGTTTCTACGACAACGTTGTCTATACAGAACCTTATAAGCCCCCAGGGCATAACTAACAACCCTTGCCCTGAGGGCTGTGGGGAGTTTTCATCCTCAAAAACCTAAGTTCCTGAACTTAAAACTACGTTTAATAAAATAGCCATCTCAAAATTTTGATTGGATGTGTTTGGGGAAAAGGTAGGCGTGAGAGGGGGGTTAGTTGCCCTCCAATCACTTTTGGCTATTAAAAACGGCACTAGCCCTTTGAATTTCCAATCAAATGAACCTTTTTTGAAGTTTATACGACAACGCCTTCTATAAAAGCCTTCTATGCCCCCAGGGCATAACTTAAAATCCTTGCCCTGAGGGTTGTGGGAGAGTGTCTTCCTCAAAAACATATTTTTTATCTGGAAATCAACTACACTGAACAGAATAGCTATCTCAAAATTTTATTTGGATGTGTTTGGGGGAATGATGGACGTGGGGGGCTAGTTGCCCTCCTATCACTTTTGACTATTGTAAAGGACACTAGTCCTTTGAATTTCCAATTGAATGAGCCTTTTTTGAAGTTCTCTACGACAACGCCTTCTATAAAAACCTTATATGCCCTCAGGGCATAACTTAAAACCCTTGCCTTTAGGGTTGTGGGGGAGTGTCCTCCTCAAGAACATATTTGCTATCTGGAAATCAACTACGCTGAACAGAATGGCTATCTCAAAATTTTGATTGGATGTGTTTGGGGGAATGATGGCCGTGGGGGGGGGGGGGCCTAGTTGCCCTCCTATCACTTTTGACTATTGAAAAGGACACTAGTCCTTTGAATTTCCAATTGAAAAAGCCTTTTTTGAATTCTATACGACAACGCCTTCTATAAAAACCTTATATGCCCTCAGGGCATAACTTAAAACCCTTGCCCTTAGGGTTGTGGGGGAGTGTCCTCCTCAAAAACATATTTTCTATCTGGAAATCAAATACGCTGAAAAAATGGCTATCTCAAAAATTTTGATTGGATGTGTTTGGGAGAATGATGGGCGTGGGGGGGGGGCTAGCTGCCCTCCAATCACTTTTGACCCTTAAAAAGGGTACTAGAACTCACGATTTCCATTCGAATGAGCCCCCTTTGAAGTTTTTACAACGACCCCTTCCATATGAAGCGCCTCTAGGAAAAAAATAATAAATAAATAATAATAATAATAAAACATTGGAGCCGTATGGCC
Source organism: Artemia sp. Qi Xiang Cuo (assembly GCF_049724085.1). Classification (NCBI taxonomy): domain Eukaryota; kingdom Metazoa; phylum Arthropoda; class Branchiopoda; order Anostraca; family Artemiidae; genus Artemia; species Artemia sp. Qi Xiang Cuo. The sequence continues at coordinate 41,288,649 of NC_142814.1, read as the reverse complement.
TTTACTATAGGCAACGCTATAGTGTAGCCTCTCAAATCAATAGGGGAAATACTAGATTACCTGGACATATTCCATAATAGCCGTCAAGACATGCATACCTTTCTCAATAACATATACAATGTGTAAACAATGAACGAATTGCCTAGTTTAAAGCCCTTGTCCTGATGGGGACTGGGGAGGCTGACATCTCCAAAGACATAATTACTGGACCTTTCAAAAAGGCTGAACAAAATAGATCTCTTAAAACTTTCATGGGATATGTTTTTGGAAATGATAGGCTTGGGGGGGATTGCCCTCCATTCATTTTTGGTTCTTAAAAAAGGCACTAAAACTCCCGACTTAAAATCAAAAGAGCTCCATCTGGTCCAAAGCTTATACGACCATCCGTTCCATAAAAACCTTATATGCCCTAGGGCTTAACTTACAACTCTTGCTCATGGGCTCTGAGGGATTGTGTCAACCCTACAACATTGTTATATTATTTTTGGACTATTGGTAACAAAACGGCTATCTCGCGATTTCAATGGAATGAGTTTCACGAAAAGAGGATCGTAGGGAGGGGGGGGGTGGTGGTTAATTGCTCTCCATCAAGTTTGACTCTTAAAAGGGAACTAGAATTATACATTTCCGATCAAATGAGTCTCATCTGAAGTTTACACGACCAACCCTTCCATAAAAACTTTACATGCCACAGGGGTATAACTTACAACCTTTATCCCCAGACTCTGGGGGATTCTGTCAACCCCATAGGCCTTATTTTATGATCTTTGGACTATTTTTGACGAAATGGCTGTCTCAAAATTTCTATCAGATTCATTTGTGGAAAATACGACTCAGGGGAGGGTGGGGGGGGCCTGCCCTTTGATCACTCTAAATCATAAAAAAGGCACTAGAACATCTTATTTCCAATCAAATGAGCCCATTCCGGAGTTTTTACGACCATCCTTTCCATTAAAACCTTGTATTCCCTCGGGGCATATCTTACAACCCTTGCGCTGAGGTCCATGGAGGGGTTTCATCCTCAAAGACAAAATTTTGGGGCCTGTTAAATACGCTGAACAAAAGGGCTATCTAAAAATTTTGATTAGGTGTGTTTTGGTAATTGATGGGCGTGGGGGGAGGGGCTTGTTGCCCTCCAACCACTTTTGACTATTAAAAAGGATACTAGCCCTTTCAATTTCAAATCGAATGAGCCTTTTTTGAAGTTTCTACCGCAATAAATGACCATCTAAAAATTTATATCAGATGTATTTTGGGAAATACAAAATGTGGAGGGAGGTATCCACCGTCCGATCAATTTCTTTAAAATAGCACTAGAACTTCTGATTACCAATCTAATGAGTCCCCTCCGAAGTTTATACCATCAACCTTTCTGTAATAACCTTATATTCCCCCAGGGCATAATTTACAACCCTTGCCCTGAGGGCTGTGGGGGTTGTCATCCTCAAAGACATAAATTCCAGACCTTTCAACTAAGTTGAACAAAATGACTTTTTAAAAATTTTCATTAGATGTATTTGGGGAAATGGTGGTGGTGAGAGGGGGGTAGTTGCCCTCCAATCACTTTCGACTATTAAAAAGGGCATTAGCCCTTAGAATTTCCAACCGAATGAGCCCTTTTCAAAGTTTCTACGACAACTCCTTCGATACGAAGTTCCCTGGTCTAAAACATAGAAACAAACCAAAAAAAAGGGAAAAAATAATACGTTGGGCCCACAACGCTCTTTACTTAGCCAGCGCTATTGCACTGCCTATTATAATTCCTTCCCTGTCTAACTAAGTTGAGGAATGATAAAAAATAACTTGAGAAATGAGTTGAATGAGATTAAATGCGAGCACCTTTTGAATGATGGGCTGCATTAGGGCTAAACATCACGTTTTTTATAACAAACTAGATTATTCCACCTAAATAACTGTAGCAGTCTATTGCCATTACTATTTTCTTTCCTTGCACCAAATCGGTGTAAGCAAGGATACCATAATTCCCTCTTTGTACTAGCCTGGGTATTAAGTTCCCTTAATTATAGGCAGTGCAATCGCGCTGCCTAAGTAAAGAACGGTGTTTGCCCAATGTAATATTTATTATTTTTTTCCTTTAGACCAAGGCATTTCGTATCGAAGGATTTGTCCTAGAAACTTCGAAAAGGGCTCATTCGATTGGAAATTGGAGTGGCTAGTGCCCTTTTTAATAGTCAAAAGTGATTGGAAGGCAAACAACACCCCTTCCACGCCCACCGTTTCCCCAAACACATAAAATCAAAATTTTGAGATAGCCATTTTGTTCAGCGTAATTGATTTCCAGATAGAAAATTATGTTTTTGAGGAGGACACTCCCCCACAGCCCTCAGGGCAAGGGTTATAAGTTATGCCCTGGGGGCATATAAGAATTTTATATAGAAAGCGTTGTCGTAGAAACTTCAAAAAAGGCTCATTCGATTTGAAATTCAAAGGGCTAGTGCCCTTTTTAATAGTCAAAAGTGATTGGAGGGCAGCTAACGCCCATCTCACGCACACCTCTTCCACAAACACATCCATTCAAAATTTTGAGATAGCCATTTTGTTCAACGTAGTTGAAAGTTCTGAAAATTAGGTCATTGAGAATGACCCCCCACCCCCCCAAAGCCCTCAGGGCAAGGGTTATAAGTTTTGCCCTGGGGCATATAAGGAAAGCGTTGTCACAGAAACTTCAAAAAGGGCTGATTCGATTGGAAATTGGAGTGGCCACTGCCCTTTTTAATAGTCGAAAGTTGTTGGAAGGCAACCAACACCCCTTCCAAGCTCACCATTCCCCCAAATACATCGAATCAAAATTTTGAGATAGCCATTTTGTTCAGCATAGTTGATTTTCAGAGAGAAATTATGTTTTTGAGGAGGACACTCCCCCACAGCCCTCAGAGCAAGGGTTGTAAGTTATGCCCTGGGGGCATATAAGATTTTTATAGAAAGCGTTTTCGTAGAAACTTCAAAAAAGGCTCATTCGATTTGAAATTCAAAGGGATAGTCCCCTTTTTAAAAGTCGAAAGTGATTGGAGGGCAGCTAACCCTAATCTTACGCCCACCTTTTCCACAAACACATTCGATCAAAATTTTGAGATAGCCATTTTGTTCAACGAAAGTTCTGAAAATTAGGTCATTGAGGATGACAAACCCCCCCCCCCCGCTCCCCTCAGGGCAAGGGTTATAATTTTTGCCCTGGGGCATATAAGGAAAGCGTTGTCACAGAAACTTCAAAAGGGGCTGATACGATTGGAATTTGAAATGCCTAGTGCCCTTTTTAATAGTCGAAAGTGCCTGGAAGGCAATTAACAACCCTTTCGCGCCCACCGCTTATCCAAACACATCCAATCAAAATTTTGAGATAGCCTTTTTGTTCAACGTAGTTGAAAATCCTGAAAATTAGGTCTTTGAGGATGATAACCCCGTCAGAGCCCTCAGGCTAAGGGTTATAACTTATACTCTGGGACCATATAAGGTTTTTATTGAAAGTTTTGTCGTAGAACCTGAAAAGGGCGCATTCGATTGGAAATTCAAATGGCTTGTGCCTTTTTTAATCGTCGAAAGTAATTCAAGGGCAACTAACCCCCCTCTCACGCCCACCTTTTCCCCAAACACATACAATAAAAATTTTTAGATAGTCATTTCGTTTAAAGTAGTTGAAACTTTTGGAAATTAGGTCTTTAATGATGAAAACTTCCCTCCCCCCCACAGCCCTCAGGGCAAGGGTTGTAAGTTATGCCCTCGGGAGCATTAACCTTTCTATAAAGGTTTTTATAGAAAGAGTTGTCGTAGAAACTTTAAAAAGGGGTCATTCCATTGGAAATTGAAGTGACTAGTGGCCTTTTTAATAGTCAAAAGTAGTTGGAGAGCAACTAACCCCCCTCTCACGCCCACTATTTTCCCAGACACATACAATCAAACTTTTGAGATGAAGCCTCATTTAATTAAAAAATTGAAAGGGCTGGTGCCCTTTTTAACAGGCTAGTCGAAACTGACTGAAGAGCAACTAACCTTCCTCTCACGCCCACCATTTCCAAAACACATCAAATCAAAATTTTGAGATAGCCATTTTTTCCAACGTATTTGAAAGTTCTGGATATTCTGTCTTTGAGGATGACCCACCAAACACCCACCCCCACCCCACCCCACACCCACAACGCTCAGGGCAATCAATCAATCAATCAATAAATCATTCAACCTTTTACTTTTAAATAAATGAGCAAACGAAACAATTAACATGAACATTTCGACGCAAAGCAATGCTTGCGCGAGTCACACCCGATATTGGTTAACAAATTTATATTACACTATGAAAAGAGAAGAGCTGATAACACAAGAGAGGGATAAAGAATTAGAAAGGAAAGAATTGAGAGGAGGTGGAGTCAAAGCAGGAGAGTGCGAGGATAAGACACAAAAGAAAAATTGAGACATTAACACATGCAGTATCAAATACTTTGTAAGAGAGGTATCGTTTTTGGAGTGTGCCAAATGATTTTACTGATTTAATAGATTCATTAATTGAATTCCATACAGAAATACTTCTATAGACTGGAGAGTGTTGAGACCTTGTAAGCCTTCTTCTCGGTAACATAAAATTGTTGCACTTGTTGCAGCGGAGAGCTCTTCCTCGATGAATTGTGCTACAAAGTTTGAAGTACCTGGAAAGACCTTGAGGAATTCTATTAGATTTTGCCCGAGTGTGCTAAACTCAGATTACTAACGTTGATTATCTCTGCTATATCTGTTATTCCAGTGTCTCTGTATAGGCCTGTTGAGGGTTATAGCCTGGGGAGGCAATATGTGGCCTTGACTGCACGGTTTTGTGATCTCTTTATTGATTTTAGATGAGATATGAATGTATTGCCCCAGACAGAACAGCAGTAGTTCAAGTAAGGGGAGGACGAAAGTATTATAAAGCATTTCTATCATGTCAGCACTTAAAAGACTGTTGAGGACAGCTGGGATATGTGATGTTTGAACGAAAGAGAAGTATCTACAAATACGTCAAGGAACTTTCTGACTGTATTCTGAGGAATGGGATTTCCATTGATTGACAGTGCGACAGTGTGAGACAATGAGGAGTTTGAAGGAGCAGAAGCGAAGACTATGATGCAGCTTTTTTTTAGCATTTACCTGCATTTTGTTACGAAAGCACCAGTCAGATATTTCGTCATGAGTTTTTGGCCCTTTTTTGCAGCAGACTCAGATGATTCAGCAGCAATGAAGATATTTGAGTCATCAGCGAATAGTACTGGGTGTGTATTTGTAGTGAGACATGTTGTCGGGTCATTGATATAAATAAACAAGCAAGGTCAAAATAAACAAGAGCGGTCCAAGTACCGACCCCTGAGGTACGCCAGATTTAGTGGATTTAGTGAAATCCAGAAAAATCCCTAGTACCTTTTCTCCAGCATCCTGGCTATTTAATATGTATTCAACTGAATCAACTAAGGCATGCAAAGTTGAGTGATAACGCTGAAATCCGTATTGATGGGGAGAGAGTAGTTGCTTGCCATCGAGGAATCTATATAGTCTGTTATAAACCACTCGTTCGAGGACTTTTGATATAACCGGTAGAATGATATGAGTAGATAATTAGAGATAAGACTCTTGTCTCCTTTTTTTGTAGAGGGAAAGGACTTGGGGAGTTTTAAACACATTAGGATAAACTCCGGTTACTAGTGAAAGGTTGACCAAGTCTGTAAGTGGAGCTACAAGACCTTTAGAGGCCTTCTTCAGGCTATAGTTGCATCAGCCCAAAGGTGTCTTGAGTTTTGCCATTAGACAGCTTACTGACAATCACTAGTAATTCCTTTTTCGTACATGGTCCTAGAAAAGGACCTGATATTGTTCTACTGTGGGTTTGTTCAGGAGAAGGGCCAGGAGCATTTAGAGATGTCTGATTAATGAAAAATTGATCAAAAGCGTCAGCACGAGATTCACTTGCTACTGTCTCACCGTGCATATTTATTATTTCTTTAGGTATAGCCACCTTCTTCCTTTTTTGACATATTATTTCATCAACAACCTCCCATACTTTTCTCAAGTTGATATTATAGTAATTTGATCTCTTTACATAATATCGCCTTTTTTGCTTTATGCAGAATCCCGCTGAATGTATATCTGTACTTTTTGTATGTCTCTCTTGCTTCAAGAGTTGTCGATTTAAAATCTATCAGGTAAAGTATATTTCTGTGTTTGGTAGACTGAACGAAACCTTTTGTCATCCAAGGAGTTTTGGGAACACTTTTGATCCGACTTGCTCGTAGAGGAAAACACCGTTCTTTTAACTGTTTAAGCCGGCTCGTCAGTTTATTTGCTGCCATATCTGCCAAAGACGCATGAGTTACAGCAGACCAGTCATTCGATTTCAGGGTTTCAGTGAAGTAATCAATGTTTTTTTGGGAAAAACTTCGATACGTGAAAACACGATTAGACGCTGACTTAGTGGACCGGCCTGCCATTGTTGGGGCCATTGTGATGACTGCGTAGTGATCGGAAACATCAGATGTTATAATATGCGATGTAAAAGATGTGTGAGGGTTAAAGGAAAGGAATATATTGTCAATCAGTGTTGCAGTATTTCTAGCGGTACCATACCGAGTGGGAAAGAATACAGTAGGGAGAAGACCAGATGATATGGTTGTATAAAGGAACGAACGCGAGTTGGCCTCACCGTCAGTCGTCAGCAAGTTGATGTTAAAGTCACCCATAAGACATGTATTTTTACTTCGACCAAATCCATTAATCTCCGACGTAAGTGGCTCAACTTGCGAACAGTAAATGTCACTTGGAAATGGCGGTGGCTTATAAAAAAGGCCCACGAAATCTACTGGAAATTACTTTCCAAGGATTTCAATGACTATTGAGTAGACAGATCGACTACGTTCGACCACACCATTAAAAATTGATTCTAAGTCATCGCGGCGCTTGTAAAAGATAGATTCATTTACAAATAATGTAATGCCATCGGAGCACTTTGTCACATGCTGTGGAAGATGTATGGCGTCAAAACCGGGCAAACAGTATGGCGACTTGTCGTACTAAGAAGTCAGCCAAGTTTCATCTACACCAAAGAAAATAAAAAGATTTTTAATGTAATTTGGTAAATTAATTAGCTCATCTCATTTTTGTTTAAGGGATTTAAAAAAATTTAAAAAAGAAAACTTGTAGGTTTTATACCGTTATTTCCGTCGTTTCTTATTTGCTTCTTTTGCTTTCGAATATTTTAATTACTAGTTATCAATCAGCTCTATCACGGTATCAGTCTCTGAATCTTTATCGCATTCTGTAAGATTAAAATACGCGGTTTTTATAAGGGACTGTTCAGTTAAGAATGAAAAATCATTCATCGTCGAGATCACCGATGGTTTTTATTTTCATCAATTAGATTAAATAATGATAGTGGAGGAAAATAATAATAACAGGAGTGTTCCGGTGTTTGTAGTATTTCGTGACGATGTGTTCTGATGATGACTTGTACTGCCATAAATGGGCAGCCTCTCGTGAAAAAAATCCCTGTTCCTCCTCTCCCCCCCTTTTTTTTAGTCTGAGAAATCCGACCGTCGATCACAACAAGAAAAGAGGCATAAGCAAGAAATAGAACAGGAACAGCATAAGCAGGATAAGAAGTAGAAAGAGAAAAAGAGATGTAGAAAAAGAAAAAGAAATGATAGCACTAAGGTAGAAAAGTAACAAATTAATTACACCCATGGATATTATTATCAATACACTTTCTTAGTTTTAAATACCCCCGATCGAAGTATCAAGATATTTTTTCAAAATGATAAATTGTGGGCTTTAACCATAACGTTTCCATCAGTGGTCCAGACATTTTTTAGTCCAAATCCAGTTTTTGCGTATGTAAATAACTCACGTTTAGTTTTTGTTAGGTTGAACAAAATGGCTATCTCAAAATTTTGATTGGATGTGTTTGGGGAAATGGTGGGCGTGGAAGGGGTGTTAGTTGCCTTCCAATTTCTTTCGACTATTAAAAAGGGCACTAGCCGTTCCAATTTCCAATCGAATGAGCCCTTTTCCAAGTTACTACGACAACTCCTCCTATACGAAGTACCCTGGTATGGAAAAAAAACAAAAAATAAATAATATATTGTGCCAACATTATTCTTTACTTAGGCGGCGCTATTGCACTGCCTATGATATATCACCGCTTTGGGAGGTACTAAAAGTTACGCAAAAACGACAGCTGCGTACCCATTATTACAAGTTGACAAAAATTTTGTTACGTTTGCCCTTGTGGTTTTCAAATAGTTTTGGTAGCAGCCGTTATGGAATAATTGACCCGGTGACTAAAATTGGAAAGGTAGAAGCAAGAGCTTACCGCCGAAGCATGCAGTTTCTTGCTGACTCACCTCTAACTCGTCTTGTACTGCAATTCTAAGTTAGTGTAAGTATTTTGTACTTGTTTATGAGTGTTTTTTTTTTTTACTCCGCTTACTAGTCTCCATTTGTTAAGCGGGCAGAAAATAAATTATTATTATTATTATATAAATTGATGTTATACAGTTTTCTCGCAAAATAATAATGTTATTCTCTAGATTCTTGTCGCATTTTCTTCCAAGATTTTTTATTTTTTATCATAAATTAGATCATTACAAGTGAATCAAAGAAAAAGCTAGAATAAAAAAAGATGAAAGGGAATTACTAAGGATCAATAAAAACGGAAAAAATGACTTTATTGTGGAAAATATTAGCTCAGGACGTTGAAATGAGTTTCTTGATCAATTTGGATGAAAATAATCTTTACTATAAGTAAGTCTCCAGACGTTACTTAAAAATCTCTTTTTTCCCTTTATAATCCCAGTGCCAGGAAGTTCCAAATCTACATAATCATTAATGCAGAAATAAAGAGAACAAGAACTGAGAAATTACTAAAAATAATATTTTTTTAATGAAATAACTACTTTTATGTTGACCATAGGCTTCTGGTTGACATAGGAGCATCCCAAACCCTGAAAAAATGTAGGGCGTTTTCTTGAGTACATAGGCAAATTTTGGAAGCCTACAACAAGTTTTCAAGAAAAAAACGCAAACAAATTATAATAGAAGAATCTAGATCATCCTTCAAAAGAACTATGCAGCCTTTTATTGCAAAATTCGGTATATACTGCGAATGCCGTACCCAGGATTTTTTTTCGGAGGGGTCTTACTAAAAAAAAATCGAGGGAGGGGGGTTTATGCAAAAAAAAAATCAAAAAACGCATACAAAGTTTATATCCATTTTTATTACGTTTTTATGAGTCAGACAAACATTTCGGCGGCGGGGGGTCAAACCCCTCTAACCCCCCTTCTGGGTTCGGCCTTGTATACTGCAGCCATCCTGAATATTACGAAAAAAAGACTTGAAAGTAGGCGTTGTTAAAAGTTAGGTCTCATCAAAGAAGTAAGGCCAGTGGGTGACTCAAAGTAGGGCTTAACAAACTTGACTAATATTGATATTGAGCTTTGCCAAACAGTAGTAAAGACATGAACTCTGATACCTGGAATCGTCCATGAAACTGAGAATGTCAGTCAGCAAAACGTATTCAAATTTTATTGTGGTACCGCTCTAGTGGGACACCCGTGTTGAATTATACTAAAAAAGAACATCGAAACTCGGAATACCAAGCAATTATATGGGGAGGAAGCAAATATTACAATGGAATTTTTTTTTATCTCTATTCTCTTTTGTAAAGTTTTGGTTATAATTATTGTGCTATGTTCCAAAGTTTGTTCAGACCACCCATGTTTGTGATAACTGTGACTAGTTAATGAATGATGGATTCAGAACGGGCGAGGGACCCTTTATAGCTATGAATAACAATTTTGGAGTAATCAACACTTGTTTTTATTGCAGGAAAAGGGGAGGGTCAGGAAATCTCCTAGATTTCCTGTATTGCCTTTCTCTGCTGCTTCTAAAATTGCAAATTATCTTTCAGGGTGGGAGGCCACGTGAGAAATATAGATGGAGTAAGTATTCAAAATATGTTCTGAAGAATTAACATGCAGTTACAATAAATAGATAATTTTTGGAAAAGAGTGTCAAAGAAAAGCAAAGGGTAATAGTAAAACTAAAAGTGAAAAGAAAAAATATTGCGGAACATGCATTTCGAGAAATGCGTTGTTTAACAAAGAAATTGCATTGCACTGTTACACTGCATGCAATAAATATGCATTAAAATAAAGTCAAACTTAAAAACAACTTTGCCAATTCTCATTAACATACCGTCTCGAAGCATACCTCTCTGAGTGGGACTGAAGCTTTCGCTGGCAGATTAGTAAACAAGCTATTTTATAGTCAAGGTAGATGTAGATTTTTTCTATATTTAAAATTTTGGCTGAAAGGGTGTTGAGATTGACGGTAAAACAACACAAGAAAGATTTTAATCTCTTTTATTTTGTATCCGTGTATGAAGAGCTGTCTAAGTTGCAGAATGAATATTTTGGACGAGGGGTAGGGAGAGAATATTGGTTAATTGAATGGATGTCTGAAAGGAACGTCTGTGCTATTAATCAGTTGTGTAAGCTTTTTCTTTCTTGTGGCTAGAATTGTCAATATACCATTTTTAAAAGCTCTTCCTTGGGGTGGTAGTTACGAGGGTATTTGTCTCGGCCACTCTGGCATAGGGGGGGGGGGGGGGGTCGGGGCGGTAAAATTGCCCACTTTGATCTACTTCTTCAGTTTGACTCGTTTTTTTTTATATTTAAGTCGGGAGAGGGCACTGCAATTAGTTTTTCCCTGGGTACCATCAACTCAAGGAACGGCTCTGTGTTCGTATTCAAAATCTAGAAGACAAGAATGTTAGGTTCCCGAAGAAGTCCTCAAATGCCAGGGAGCTGAGGTAAATCCCCCCAAAAATATTCCTTGAATTTGCCAATGTTTGGCATAATGTTCCAGCCCATCCCCATACTCCCGACAAAGGGAGGCAAGCACACAGTAGGACACCAGGAGAGGGGTATCTCCCGAGCTATCCTCATCATATGACGCCCAGTAACCTTATCACACAGTTGCACGCAATTTGTATATGGATGGACCTGAATCTATGCCAATGAATCTCACCTGAATCTGACAATCTATGGCTTGAATCTGGATGGTCATCATTGTTGTCACAACGGCCAGTTCCTAAATTGCAGCAATTGCCCAAATTTGCGTGCTACACAGTGAATTTTTTTGCGCGTATAGCAGCTTGCACTGCGACACGTGGATGGTTCGTTTAAATGTTCTTAGATTAAATTTTATGTCATCATTTTAATCTAAAAGGATAAAAATGTATCCTGAGTTGATCATAGTGCTGAATGGGAAAATGTACTCGCACGCATATATCCCGTGCTTTAATGTATTTAGATTATTGTCATGCATAAAAAATGTTTTGGCGTATATTTTGATGTGAGACACATTATGTAATTGCACTTTATAAGTCTATATTTTTAAATTGGTTATACAAGAGAAAAAGTGATACATTCAATGTAGCACGAGCTACAGTGCTACAAATGATGAAATAGTGCTAAAATAGCACTTTCGTACTACAGGTGGCATCCCTGATGGTTATTGAATAATAACAACATTTTAGCTACTTTTGTCTTATAGCCACCACAATCAAAATCTTATATCACGAACATGAGACACTAACCGGTTTTCATGGTCTTTATACCAGACAATATTAACTTCGGCTTCGTGAATAACTACATTATAGCTATATTTTAATTAAAGATTTAGTTGGTATTTTGGTTGGCTTAGTTTAGGTTACCTATTTAATATAATGCGGTCTGGGCTGCCCCCTTCCCGTAATTCTTTGTTGTAGTTTCCGTAATTTTGTTGATAAAGTGTTATATTTTCATCAATTTTCTTTTATTTAATTAGTATTAACCTAACTTCACTTCTCGACATAACTTGAGTGTGGTGGCTATAAGACACACACATTTTCTTTTTACGTCGAAGAATTGAAATTATCAGGCCACAGAAAAAGAAATGAGGTAAAGTATTACCCTGTGATGGAACGATGTAAAAAAAAAGCGGAAACTGGCGCTTTTGTCAACAGAAAAAAGACTACCAACGTCATCTAGCATTTGATGACACCCAGTATTTATTTCAGTGTAATAATCAGAATAATTAATTTAATTAGTGTAATTGGCAAAAATTAGGGCAATAGTAAGTATCTGATCTCAGTTCCTTAGCGAAAAATAATTATGGAGGTTGATAAAATGCCAAGTGTCGCCGCATGTTAGATAGGGTTGATAGTTGCCGTTTTTTTTATGTTGTCGCTAGCACTGGTTTCCACTCTCGCTGTTAACCAGACTCATTGAACTAGCCGCTAATCAGGCACTTGAAATACCTGGAACTAAGAATTTAAGAATAAAAAAAAACACGGTGGAGATAAATCTAAACTGATCAATGAGGGTTTAAAACTTCTGTGTAAATAAAATGACCAAAAAGTGAGTTTATAAATGTTTATTTCGTATAATAAAATATAAATACACTGAACAAAGTCGCATTATGAATCAACTGGTATATAGGACTATTAAAATTATTAGTTTCCATGAACGATCGTTTCATAAGCAAAGTCTATTAAGGCCATTTTCCCATCAAAGTCCTGGGTAGAATTGAATATTTGCAAGTTTCTAAGGGTTTTGAAAAACAAATGCACAAACCAAGTGCCCAATATTTTAGCCATCAAATGTTAGATAAATTTTGATAGAGGGCAATTTTACCAAAGCCATCGAAGGGGGACCCATCTCCCCCAACTTGTGTACATCTCAGAACGCCACGTGTGCTGTAGACTTCCACCACACTTGGCAATCACCGCTTCGTGATTGTGGTTTCAAATGTGGACAGCCTCTCCAAGACCGTACTAAAGCGCACATATAAAAAATCTTGACATTTAGTATGGATTAAAAAATCCATACTAAACAATCTTGGACATTTTTCATCATATAATTGCTATAAAGAATCAAAACCTCATTATATTTTCACTTTTAAGTTTTTTCCAGGGTTGGTTTTATGGACTTAATCTTCTTGGCTTCAGAGTGGCTCTACCAACATTCTTTATGCACGATACAAAATTGTAGCAATAAATATTAGGTTATATAGTAGCTGGTGTCTAAGGTTATGTAAGGTAAAAAAAAATGCATAGACGATTCTCCTACTTCATTGCAGGAGAAGGAGAATTTTAAGGAGACAAATTTTGAAAAGTCGTTGTATCACAAACTTTTGTGCCCCTCATTCTCTCTTTTTGTGCATACACATCAGTGCAAAGTAATAAAGATGAATTCATTGTACTGAAAGAAACGTATGAATTGGTGACACCATAGAGAGACAGAGAGTTAAAAACCTTTCATTGTTTGTACTAGCTTAATGTAACAGGAACCAATCAGGTTTTAAAAGCAGGAGTTATTTGTTTCTCTGGAGATAAGGAGCACTGTGATTGGTTTGCAAAAATACGTCACAAAAAGAAACCAATAGAATAAAAGCACAATGTTTAACACCGAAATGTAGTGCAGTAGCCTTTCTTTTTCAGTCGGGCAGCATTCTGTTACGCGTAAACACTGCTTGGAGCATAAGATGTTCGTATCATATGGCCAGGTTTAAATGGTGAATGGTGGCTAGAATCATTTCTTGGTTCGTTCGACGATGGTGTTCTCCGAGGAAGTCGGTCCGAATATGCCAGAGCTAAATTTGCTGCAGTTTGGCTTGATGGGACTGGGAATGAGCCGTTTATGATTCCTACAAATTGAAAAAAAAATGACAGAAGTTCAAAAGGAAGAGGTCGTACATGGCTACGTGTCTCCATATGTGCACACTGGCTTAAAACCTAGAGTGGTGGAATTAGAGAATTTTTCCCAGCGGGGAGAGAGTGGAGAAGAATAAAATATAGAGTGGAAGACTTTACAAGTCTTTGGGGAGGGTCGAACTCCCCCTGTGTGCAGGTAAGCTTGTACATGCATTAATTATTTTGAAAAGGAAAGTAATTAATTAATTTGTTTTAAACCCTATTCTTGCAGCACAAGAAAAAGCGAAGTATTGTGAAAAAAATCACTAATTTAAGATACGACGAAAAGAATATATTTGGACACGATACAGTTTTATCATTCAATCTTAAAGGAGGAATGTCAAAAGCATTTAGAAGAAAACGAATCGAAGAACACGCTTTTTCATAGACCATTTTCTAATCTAGGTACGAACAAAACAGGTCCATCGACGTGCGAACCATTTTTTGATGCGGTAGGCCTCAGGCTTGATCCATTTGCTTAGACGTTTTAAAACGTTTTACGCATTCATTCGACATTTCTTAAGAAGAATCATCATGTTCTATGCTGTCGAGAGAAAAGATCTTCATAATTTGCAGTTAGTTATGTATAGCTTTTAAACAATGATGTTGATTGATCCATTAGATAGTTGAAAAATAACTGATACGCATGGAATTTAATTCATAAATTTGCAACATTTTACGATTTTCTTGTTTGGTTTCTTATCAAAGAGGGATAACCGACTTTTTACCACCTGGTGTTCATCATAGAGCACCACATGTGCGCAAAGTCTCCCTCACAAGTGAAAAAGCACACGTAGCACTTGGTGCAGTTCCGCCATGTTTGGCACACTTTCACCCCGCTTGACGCGTGCCTCCAGGTGCACGTGATTTTTAAAATTGGTGACACTCCTCCTATCGAACACATGAATAAATATATCCCAAAAGCTAGTAATAGACTTGGCATAAGTCTACCTAACCAAAATTTTTGCATTACTTTCAAAAGCCTAACCAAGTTTTAAAATTTTCAATACTGTTGAGGATAAAACAGGCAGTATTCTTGGTAGAATTTCCTACTTCTATTGCTGCTTTAGATTCATGCAGCCTTTAGATTCGTACTAACAGCCTGTACTGGAGGCAATGAGCCTTTGTGGCCTGAATGTTGAGCAATTCTGATGAATCTGCCCATACCAATAATATACAAATAAAATTTCAGAATAGGGATATGTCATTTTATTAGAACGTGAAAATAGATACAAAAAAGAAGGATATTTTGACCAGTTTACCTACGTCGTGTATATAGATACGATCTGACCAATCAAGTATATAGCTATATATTCCAGAACATTTCCTTTGCAATTGGAAGAAGAAGAAGATTGTGCCACCATCATTAGAAATTCAAATTACATTTAGGCAATATTAAAGAAGAAAAGATTTCAAATCAAGACTTCGAATGAACCCTGATAATAAACTCTCTTAGACAAATCTAGCAAATGAACCGAAAACTATTAATAGCCCGAAAGAAATTATTTTGTTCTGTATAAATAATGTTTGTTTTAAGTGTTACACTTTAGTTTATCTGCTGGTGACGATCACCAGTGTAAGTCGTCAAAAAATCCAGATTATTTGTATCGGTTTTCACTGTCTAATAAAAGGACATTTCCGTATTTTGAACTTTTATTTGTTCGTCATGGAAAGACAGTGTGGCCTTAGAAAAAATAAATTCTAATAACAGCAGCTTGGAGAAAGGTTACACAATGGAGAAACAAAGTTTTCTTGAAAACAATTTTGTGACTCAGAAGGTTTTGCTCATTTCGCTCACTTGAATATTTCTTGTAATCCCCAAAACAAGTTTTATGAAGTTACAGCTAATTATCTCTCCAGAAGTTAAATTTCATTGTCTGTCTAGACTCCTCTATCAGCACTGCAGTCATAAAAAGGGGTATTTTTCTGTCCAAAAACAAGGAGTGTCATGATTGGTCTGCGAAAATACGTGACAATAACAAACTAATGAAATAAAAGCACAATTTAAGACAAAGGTACTGCACTGTAATCTTCATTTTTTTTCTCTTTGCTTCGATATTAGGATTTCCTGCTTTTAGCAATCATTTCACATCATTACTGGTCATTTCACTCTTTTTGATGACATAAATTTAGTTTTCAGTGAAGAAGGTTTGTTGTAGTAATTTGTAGGCCGTAGACGTAAAGACTCAGAGCCCTCGATACCGTCGATAATTAATCCTGCCAACAAAAGGCCATAATCGATGCCATCAATAAGAGCTCGAGATAAGTGGCTTTGATATTTTCTTGAGCTTTTTGTTATAATAAACTAATTAGTGCATATATTAAATGAAACAAAATAAGTTAAGTAGGTTAAGGAAACCACAACTGATTACCTGCTTGAAAGCCCATGGAAAAAGTTAATCTGCAATTGAATACTTGATTTAGTTGTTTTTAAAGTTGTCTCCATTTGTCTCCTTTTTGTTTTCATTCAGAAAAGGAGGCTTTTTTAATTGTTTTTCTTTGCTGCTTTTATTCCAGTTCCAAGTTTTGGCTTTTTTAATTGTCCTTTTTTACACGCTCTTGTTTTCTTCAGTATTTATTCATTTCGGTTGCATTGTTTTGTTGCTTTTCCATTTAAAATTTTAGTTTTTTATAGTTTCTCAACTTTTAATTTTCTCTTTTTTTATTTACTTTTCACTTATTTTTGGACTGAAGGAGGTAGCCTTTGATTTGAATTTCCCTAATTTATTGACAATATGAAAATTTTTTGTTCTATTTTTTCGCGTATTCTTTGTCAAAGTACCGATTCTGTCGATTGAAGTTTGATTTTTTTTTTTTTTTAAATCAAGATATTGTTAGTTTTGCTGATTTAATTTCAGGGTTTAACGTGGCAACACTGACAAAAATGTGTCTATGCTCATTAAAATTCATAATTTTGAAACAACCAAAGCGAAATCTTAGAAAATCAGGTATGAATAGACGTAAGATGGTTCCAAGGCGTTAAGACATGATTTACTATGATATTCTAGCTACTTTAAAATACTAACTTGTAAAAAAAAATTATTTCGAATTCAGTGTCATTTTCTTGAATAAGTCACCCAAAAATAATATGATCTAAATCTTATCCGTCTTAAGTATTTCTTTATTTATATTTCATTATTCTGGTTATAATCAACATATCCTGATTATTTTTATCCTGATTACAATCAACAAGTAATTAAAATAGGTTCCTTTTTACTGATGAAGGATTTTATGGTTGCCAAAATTATTTTTTTCGACAATCTAGCCATGGCCAAACGAAAATTAGGACACCATCGAATGTAATAGGAAGAGTTAATAAAAACATTATAATGAAAAAGGAACTTCATTTGAAGGTGTAAAGTGGGAGGTCGTGAATATAGTGGGATGAAGGAGAAGTGTGTATAGCTGAGTTAGCCTCAGGTGGCTTGGTGCTGTAATGAGACGTGTCAATAGAAGTAGCAAGAGTGATTATTTCTGAAAGCCACAATTACAGATTACCACAATTACATCGTCACCACACAATAAAAAATTAATTAAAAAGCTAGATTTTACTTCTCCTCCTCCATTCAAAAACTACTCACCGTGACTAATTGGCGATGGGCCAATTTGAGTTCTATATAAATACTCGTCTTCTACTGCAACAAATCTGTCTGCCATCGTAAAAGCTAAAATGGATGTCACAAAAGTAGCCAGGGTATTCATGCAAGCCAGAAAAAATGGCCACTTCATTTCGCACGATCCAAGCCTATATGCTCTTGAATCAGGGCCACAGATCAGCTTTACTGCAGTATCATCCCATATTGAAGGGAAAACAATGAGAACAGTTGCTGACAAAATGCCTGCAAAAAATACTAAACATAGAAGCTATCAAAAACAGCTATTGAAATATATATATATATATATATATATATATATATATATATATATATATATATATATATATATATATATATATATATATATATATATATATATATATATATATATGTCCGTGAGGACAGGGTTTCGAGTCCTAGTGTAGATGGTTATTTGTATTGGTACAGGAGTAAGTTGCGTGACCCTATAAGCTCAGATAGTGTCGACCCAGCTCTAAATAGAACGTTTGTAATATTTAAACAAAGCAGTAGAAAAAAAAGAAAAAAAATAACAACAAACTTTAAATAATAACAATCTTTTTTTTAATATTTCAACTCCACGTCAAGGAGCCTTTATGAACAGAGAAAAAAAACTGGTTAAGATAAATTAAACACAACATAAAAGATAAAACAAAAACCAATCTGATCATTTAGAGTCTGTTGTTTTCTTTTTTGTTCCATTGCTTTATTTCAATATTACATCCGTTTTTATACCTGTATTTTCATTTATTAAATTCTATAGATGGAAAGGCAGCGTTGCCTAAGAAAATGTTTACGTATAGGCTATATACCTTATTATTCGGAAGCGAATACGTCACTTCTGAACCTTTCCCCCAGCAAGAAAATTCTTCACCTTTTTGTTGTTTTTGCTTCACAAATTTATTTGCATTGATTAAGCCTGAAAAATTTCGGATTTTTAAAGAAGAAATAAGTGCAAATCTTTTGAATCTGTCTTCGACCAGGAAGACCGCGTGAAGCTTTTGCGCAATTTAGTAGCATCGTAACTACTGCAAATGATAAAACTTGTCCGCTGACGACACTCAGAGACCAAATATGCCGAGAAAACCATGGGTTGATGAACAGCTAGTGAACTTATTTGAAAAGCGGGACACAGCGTTTCAAGATAATCCGAGATCTTCAAAGGAGGAAAATAATACTCATTTTAAACAGATTCGGAATATGGCGAACGCAATGAAAAGGAAAAAACGAAACAGTATTACTCGGCACTTTTTGAGGAAAATAAGGCAGATCCGAAAAGAACTTGGAAAGTTATCAATGAACTGGTTAGCGGGCCACGGAGACCTCAAGACCCTCGAATTGAAATCGAAGGAGTGGTTGTAGAGGATAAGACCAGAGTTGTGTGACGAGTTTGGTGATTTTTTTACTAATATTGGAACAAAGATACAAGCGGAAACTAGAAATTCCCACGCTCTTGTGAACGGCAACTCGTTTGCTAGTGAGCGGGGCGTGGGAATGAAAATGAAATTTCGTCCCTGTGATTCAGCTGAATTAACAATGATCATCAGCTCGATTGAATCCAACAGTGCTGGGCTGGATGATGTATAACCTAAAGACTATTCAATCAATTCTGGTGTGCATTCTTTCTGTGCTAGTGCACCTAACAAATTTATCAATGGAGAAGGGAAGTTTTTCCTGAGTTATTGAAAACAGCAAATATTCTCCCTCTCTACAAAGGGGGCACTCAAATGGATATATCGAATTGGAGGCCTATTTCTATTTTACCAGTGTTTTCGAAAGTTTATGAGAAAGTTATCCATGGAAGACTGTATGATCACCTCACGAGCCTGCATGCATTGTATGAAGGCCGGTTCGGATTCCAAAAGGGCCATTCGACTTCACATGCTGTACAGAATCTTTTAGAAAATGTTAATTTAGTTTTAGAAAAGGGTGAGTATTGTATTAGCATTTTTATATTTTTAAAAAGGCGTTCCATTGATTTCAGTGTTTTATTGGGTAGATTAAGAGATTTGGGTGTAAAAGGGAGATATTTGGATTGGTTTGGTCAGTGAGGATAAATCTAGGACAGAAGTTTTCTAGGTTGTTTCCTGTTTCATGTGGAGTTCCTCAGGGTTCTGTAGTAGGCCCCCTGCTGTATTTATTTTATGTCGACAGTATACGTTCTATATTCCTGGTGTGTCTATGACATCTTTCGACGACGATGCAGCGCTTGTTGTGGCACCAAAGACTCTTGAAGAATTGGTCCAGAGAGAAAACAGAGCTCTGCAAGAGTTGAGTGAATTTGTAGGCACTAGCTTTCTTAGCATTAATGCGGTAAAGAGTAATTATATTCTGTTTAATCGGCCTGGTATATCCCCGAATCTTCCGAGTGAAATAGGAACAAATGGTTCTTTATTAAAGCAGGTTGAGGAAGTGCGGTACCTAGGACTCATTCTAGATCAGAAACTAAGCTGGAGAAGACACGTTGATGTGGTTGCGTGTAAGGTAGCGCGTGACCTTGGGATTTTAAGACGTTTTCAACTTTTTTTTACCTTCTCATATTTTAGTTCTTTTGTATTACTCTTTGACTGCACCGTATATAAATTATGGATGTATGATTTGGGCTAGTAATTTTACGTGCAATTTTAAACGAGTGCAGATTTAAGCAAAATAAAGTAGTGAGGTTAATTGGTAAGTATGATACAGGAGTTTTAAGTACAGATTCAATTTTTAGGAAACTTAAGGATTTTGAATGTTGGTCTAATTAGATATTTTAAGATGGGTAATTTTGCGCTTCAGAGCTTGACTTGTTTTGTCCCTGATGTTTTTAATAATTTTTTTTCGTTTTAATTCGGTTAATCACGAATATGCTACGTGAAACAATGAAGGCCTAGTAAGCGAGCCAAGAATTGAGATCCGTTCTAGCCATTTGGCAAAGCGCACGGGTCCGGTGGTCTGGAATACCTTTCCAGACTCAATTCAGGAAGCGGAAAGTGTGCCGTAATTTAAAAACCGGTTAAAGAAGTATCTCCTTGCGGGCAGTTGATGAGCGTGGGACTGGATTGTGAGAGAGAATAATTTAAGTATTTTTTTCTGTTAATAATTTTTTTAATTTATTGTTCTGTAATTATTATTAACATCTCTTTTTCTTTTCTTTATTTGTTTTATTTCAGTGATGGTTTGGTTAGTTGCATAATATAATAATTGTGTACTAGTTGCGTTTTTCCGGCATATTTGTGCTTTGTTTGTAACCGATCGTCAAGCCGGCATGAATTATATTTAATAAAGATGTTGAATCCAGTGACCATTTGCTCTCCTTCCCTGGGAGATCAAAATATTTATAAATAGCACATAGCAAAATCAGGTGGTAAAACCGTGGTATATACAAATAACTTCGTGGACAGTCTGTTCAAACAACGCACAGAAAATGTGCGTTTTCTTGGCATATCATATTCGTAATAGGAAGGGGTTTAGGAGAGGGAAAGGGTGTTAAAAAACAAGAGATTTTATCAGGTTGAATGTTTTTTTTTGTGTTCTTTTTTAGTTTGTAATTGTAATTTCTTATACATTCTGTATTACTTTGCTGTTTGCCCTTGACAAATCCCCCCCTTCCTAAAAAAATATCTTCGTGTGTCCCCGAGAGTCAGTATGAATTGTTTAGACAATGACAGGATTTGGATAAAACTTTAAAATACGTCACTCCGTGATTTTTTTAATTTGAGACTTACGATGTTTATGCCCAGCATTTAAATTTATTTATTCATTAAGAGATGAGAAACAACTAGTAAATCACTAATTTGAAAATTTTTAGATACGTCAATCCTCGGTATTTTTAGTTATTTGAAAAGCTTTGGAAAGCTATAAGGCTGCATTGCTATGTGGGGTACATTTGTGCCTTTCTGGTACATTTTTGCTATAGTTGCGCATAAAATTTTTCAAATTGGCTATTTTTAAAAAATTGTAGATTTGGTACCATTTGGTTAAAAAAATGGTGTTCTTGGCGTATTTCACTTTCATGGCTTCACTATCTTGTATTTAATGTCTAGTGGCACTTCCACAGAGGCTTATATACAGTATTTCCACTTCTACCAATTTTTCAGGAGATTTACTAAATTTCAAATCCATCTCGACAAAAAAAAGAATATACCGAAAATAGTGAAAATCTCCTTCAAATTCGGGGAATATCTTGTTTTACTGTCATACTTTGGTTTTGGCTGTTGTCTGTGAAATCAAAATACATTTCGTTTTTGTAGCTTCTAGCTGTTTACATATACATAGCTGTTTACCTTCCCTAGCTGAGTCCAAAATTGACTCAATCAATTCCTCATTTTGAATCTGTTAAATTAACTTCAATACTTTTACAAACTGTCTACTCTGTGAAATTTCAGACTGTGCTACTTTATTTACATAACGCTTGAACACCTTCAAAAATATCATACAAAAAAAAAACAGTCCTACTGAAAATTCCATCGAGCCATGAGAGCCATCTATCGATGTTAGATTGAAAATCGCTGAAGATCCACAGATTGTTTGGAAAGAAAGTGCAAACACCGTTAACATGGGATGAACTTGATGTTGGGCCATGATCTCAAAATCCCTAATTGAAACGAAACTTTTGACTCCTCTTTGGCAATGAAAGAATTTGAGAAGGAAAATGTAACAGAAAATTGGAATATGCAAATTCCATAAGAATAGCCACCGATGCTTTAAGAAATTATAAGTTGGATCTCAGTTGCCTAAGTTTGTAGAGTCACTGTCCTTAATTCCGATCATCACAATGATGAACGTTTTCGAACAGTTCGCAGTAATAAGCTGTAAGGAGCGACCATGGCTAATAGTAACTGAGACTTTTAAAAATGTGTTTTTGATAATGATAATAATACTACTACTAACAACCACTGCAGCACCAAGCCGCCTGATGCAACACAGCTACGCACGCTTATCCTCCATCCCAATCTACTCAAATCATCGCCCACCAGGAAGTTTCCACTTCCCTTGAATCTCTCCTTACAACATCCTCCCACCACAACATAGGAAGACCTGCTTTTCGGTTAGCCCTAGACGCTTGGCCAAAAAGGACTATCTTTGGCAATCTGTCATTCTTCATCCGCAGAACGTGGCCTAGACTTCTCAGCCTTTCTCTTATTATGGCTTAGAAAGCGAGATTGAGTCACACTTTTCGTAGAGCCTACTGTTTGAGATACAGTCAGTCAGTAGGGTATCCAAAGAAACCCATCGGCAATTTCTCTGGAAAACATCTAGCAAATCTTCCTCCGTTTTTCGGAGCACCCATTCTTCATAACAATACATGACCACTGTCATCACTGTAGCTTTCAATATTCTAATCTTGGTTGGCAGACTTATCATTCTGTTCTTCCAAACTTTTTTCAACTGTGAAAAAACACCCTGGGCCTTGGCTATTCTACTTTTACATCTTCACTGCACCCACCGTACTTACAAATCATACTACCTAGGTAAGTGAAGCTGTCCACTTGATCAATCTTTTCGTCACCTTTTCACTTATTCCTTTTCGTCACCTCTTCACTTATTCCTAGCCTTTGCGACTTAGTCTTCTTAATATTAATTTTCAATCCTATTCTAGCACCCTGAACTCGCAAAATTTCAAAAATTTCATTCATTTTGCTAACACTTTCATCTAGGATGGTTAAATCTTCAGCATAATCTAAGTCCAGGAAAGTTTTACTTCCTTATTTGATTCCGTGTTCTACCATTGCCTTTGCTGTGCTCCTTAAGACAAAGTCCATCACAATGATCCATATAAATGGCGACAGAACGCAACATGGGTTAACTCCTGATTTAATGCGAAATCAGCTACTAACCTCCTTTCCTACCTTAACCGCAACAGTATTATTCTCTTGCATAGTACTAATCACTTTAATATATTTGTCTGGTATGCCATACAACGATAAGACCTTCATTAAAGTTCTTGTATCAGCTAAATCAAATACTTCCTCACAAACTTTAAAACTGAGGACTAAAGGTGCTTGATGACTTAAGCATTTCTCAATTATTAATCTAAGAGTGAAAATTTGGTCGATACAGCGTTTACAACCACAGTGTTCTACCCATATCTTTTTTACTCATTTTTTTATCACTAATTGTGGCCCTATCTTTAAGTGGGACAGGACCAGATTGACTATTCCTTCTCAATCCATTAGCATGCGAATACCATATTTTACAATTATACCGTCTAGCTGCATCTTCCAGATCATTCTTCCAGATGCATCTTCCAGACCAGATCATCTTCCAGATAATTCTTGTACAAGCCTCTCCTACTCTCTATAAAACGTGAAGCATTTGCAGTAATATTCCTAGCTCTGTTCCGAACTTTCTTCCATCAGACATTATCAGCGACTTCACAAAACTATTTTCCTAAAGTTATTCCACCCATCTTCTACATTGTCAAATTTAAAACTCTCCAGTTTAGTAATCAACTGTTCCTGGAAATTTTCTCTCAATTCTCATCCTTGAGTCTACCAGCGTCGCAGCTTCCCGAAAGGTAGTTACGCTTCCAAAATTTCAGCTTTAAATTAACCCTAGACACTACTAGATGGTGATCTTTACTTTTAACATCAACAACGGCACTCCTATATACCCTAGTATCTTGTACTGATCCTGCCAGTCTTCGGTTTGTAATAACATAGTCAATAAGGTGAGCTGTCTTACCATCATGTGAATACGATGTTAACTTATGGGCCCATTGTTTGATAATAATATACGCATCAAAAGAATCTGTTTTTTTTTATGGCGATTCCATGCGTATAAAATTTAGCAGGTCTAAGGTTACACATCAAAAGCTTTGAGCCTAAAAATATTTGCCTGATTTTGGAAAAAAGCGGGAAAATATCGCTAAGGGGGAAGTGATCCTAATGAAAATTACATAATCAACTTAAGCCAAATCAAATAACCATAATATAAGGCTTTCAAGCTACCATCTACAAAAATGTGAAATTTTGCTTCTTTTTTTCGAAAGGGAAGATCACGGACGGGTGTATGTTTTTTTTTAAAGGGATTATTGTATCGAACCAAAGGCCCAAGAAAATTGAGTGATAGATCATTTGGACGAAAATTAAAAGTTCTAGTAACATTTAAAGGTCTCAAAACATTCGTGCCACTCCAAAATGACGTTTTCTGCCACTTTGTGGCACCGAACTGCAATTTTCACCCAAATATGGCAGAGCTACTATCAATTAAAAATTCCAAGGTAGCTAATCGATTTCACATTATTGAAAAACAATATATCGAGCTTCCCAGATCCAGAGTGAGTAGTGCTGCACGCTGGCAAATTCGTTCCTAAAGAATTAAGTAGTCCATATAAAATAAACGGTTAATATAGACATGGGCGTAGGCAGCATTAGGCAGCATATTGTCTAGGGGGGGGGGGGCAGTCGATAGTGTGATGGAGTCTTATCAACTGCTTTTTCCAAACCATCTGCTTTTTCAACCATATCTAATGTAAATTTGAAGGTCTAGGGGTGGGGCAGCTGCCCCCTCCCTACGCCCATGAATATAGACACTTTTTTTATAGCTTCATTTAAAAAAGTCGTTTGACCTGATATTTGTTAAAATTACATACAGTGAATTTGCATCAGTTATTAATGAGGAGGGCCGGTGGGTCATTGCTAAGGAGGAGTGTATGCCTCAAAAAGGGAATTTTTACACC
The DNA here is from genome assembly GCF_049724085.1 of Artemia sp. Qi Xiang Cuo. Taxonomy (NCBI): domain Eukaryota; kingdom Metazoa; phylum Arthropoda; class Branchiopoda; order Anostraca; family Artemiidae; genus Artemia; species Artemia sp. Qi Xiang Cuo. The sequence continues at coordinate 41,263,609 of NC_142814.1, read as the reverse complement.
CAAATTTTCGAACTTTCAACCAGCATTCAGATAAATATATAGGGAGGTATGGGGGAGATGAGGAGGTGTAAATCTTCCTTTATTTTTATTAAGCCAGAATATAGGTGCTGCGATATGATAACCCCGCTCTTATTGCAGAAGAATGAGTTCTTTGTACCACGAAAAATCAACATACATATGCTTACTGGCAAAAGAGGTGGAGGGATAGTGGGACGTCTCGACCATCGTGAGGGAATTACCAGGAGGGGGCGGTACAACCAGATTTTTTTATTGATGTTTAAATGGGAATATTGGGTTTTATGTTTGTTTTTATATATATGAAAAATTTATGTGATAACGAACTGAAAGTAAGGAGTGACTCGTCGTTAAAGTAACAAAAAAAACAGAGCTAATTACACTTTGAAATTTGGTCTTGGAGGACCCTACCTATTATGCTCGGACGATTCTGTCCCAGTAAGTTCGAAGTTATTAGGATTTTTGAGGATTTATGTCATGAAAGAAGGTGATAGTTATAAATAAGCTTGAACAACTTAATATACATATATTTCAAAACGCTGTTTAGCAATTTTAAAAATTATTGTAAAATCATACGTCAGTTTGTTTTTTGGTTTTTTGAAAAATAAACAATTTGAAAGATAAACTATTATTGTACGTTGATCAAATTTAATTTTATTTAAATCTAAGCTATTGTAAAGATCGTTTACTTTCAAAATCAGTATTCTTGCTTCACGGACATGCTAAATAAACTTTAGACGTGCAATTACCGTCAGGAAAGGCTAGTTTTCTCTTTTGACTACCCTATAGAAAATTCGGTACATGGTAAGTACGCGAGAAGTGAAGTTTCGTTAATGCTAACTGAATAAAACAAAATAGGATGAAAATCGAACGTCGAAAACTCTCGGTCTTTTTAAAGGCGGGCTTTCTCGCGGACTTTCCGGATTCTTAACAAGTACCGAAAATTCTTGCATGATTTTAGTCCAAACCAGACGCAATAGGCTAATCTTCTTGCGGTAGGACGAGGGTATCGGAGAGAATATTGACCAAGTTTAGTTTTCCATAACATAAATTGGAACTAATACATGAAATGAAACGACTTTTTATGGTACCTCCAAAGATGTAAAATGAAGTTAAGAGCTTGACAAAATTTGCTCCGTTTACGAAAAAGGGGAAAACACTTTTGCAACTACTGTATGTTCTTTCGTTTGCGAATTAGAGTCAGTTTCAAATTCACTCAGGTTGATCTTTATGAATTCATTTTTCTTCAATTGCATTCGATCGCTTTAGTTACTTTGATGCTACTTAAAAGAAATTAAGTGTCAGTAAAATTACGTTAATCCTCAGTCAATTTGTTATGATACTGATCTAAGGTGTTACCATTCAATTTACAAATACTGATATATACAATTTAACAGCAAGCAATTTGGTATTAAAGAGGGCGGCAGCCTACATCATATTAAGCCACGGTAGTAGAAGGGGGGTGCTACTCGTGACGGGACTCCAAATATGGGCATAGAGTCCCTAGGGGAGATGGATTTCTGGGAAATTGATTGCGTAATCGATTGGGAATTTGGAACACCTGTGCTGTCAGTCATTAATCAAATTGTTTCCGGGCAAAGTTTAATAATGTCTGACAGGTACTGTTAATCATTAATCAAATTGTTTCCAGGCAAAGTTTAATAATGTCTGACAGGTACTGTCAACATTTCTCATGGAATAGATCCAAGTCATTAATGTCTTTGCCTCGGAAACAACTCTTTTGGTCGAACTCCAAAAGATATTAATAACCAAACGCCATGGAAACAGTTCTCCAAGAAACATCTTAGCGATGAATTGTTTTAGGGCGGGAATCAGGTTTCTTATTAATTTGAAATGCGGTCGCGCAGAGATGCCAAAAACAAAAGGAACACGCTGACATTACGTTTAGGGATTATTTGGGCGAAACCGTTTTATTCATTTTATGGGATTATTTCGGCGAAATGGTTGGAGACATTTTAAAAGAAGATTTTAGGAAAGGTTTTAGAAGAGAATTTGAGGGTCAAACTCTGTGGTCGTTATAATACACAAGTTCCATTTGAACAGTGTTGTGAGGTCCTCTACCCCAACCCCAAAGGGTTCGAATCCCTCTACCCCAACCCCGAAGAAAGCCCCCGGTACGCAAAGGTCCCCCAAGCTCCCAAAGAGCCCCAGCCCCCCAAACGCCCTCCTCAGACCCTCAAAGGCCCTCCTCTGGTCCTCAAAGGGCCCCCGGCCCCCCAAAGGGCCCCCCGGACCCCAAAGGTCCGCCCCCCGGTCCTCAAAGGTCCCCCGGGCCCGAGAAGCGCCGCGGGCCCGGAAAGCGCCGCATGGGGATGCGCCGCAGGAGGATGCGCCACGGGTCGGGGAACGCGCTGCAGGGGATGCGCCGCGGGGATGCGCCGCAGGAATGCGCCGCAGGGATACGCCGCTTTTTGTTAGAGTTCTAGTTTACTTTAATTTTAGTTAAGAGTTTGATGTTTTACCTTTGAGTTTCAGTTAGAGTTCTTGTTTAGGTTTAGTTAAGAGTTTAGAGTTTTTAGCTTAGAGTTTTTGTTGAAGTTCTAGTTTAGTTTAGTTTTAGTTAATAGTTTAGAGTTTTAGCTTAGAGTATTAGCTTAGAGTTTTTGTTAGAGTTCTAGTTTAGTTTAATTTTATTTAAGAGTTTGATGTTTTACCTTTGAGTTTCAGTTAGAGTTCTAGTTAAGTTTAGTTTTAGTTAAGAATTTATAGTTTTTAGCATAGAGTCTTATCTTAGAGTTTTTGTTGAAGTTATAGTTTAGTTTAGTTTTAGTTAATAGTTTAGAGTTTTAGCTTAGAGTCTTAGCTTAGAGTTTTTGTTAGAGTTCTAGTTTATTTTAATTTTATTTTAGAGTTTAGAGTTTTAGTTTTGTCTTAACTTAGAGTTTTTTTTGTTAGAGTTCTATTTTAGTTTAGTTTTAGTTAATAGTTTCATTTTTTTAACTTTGAGTTTCAGTTATAGTTTTAGTTTAGTTTTAGTTAAGAGTTTGGTGTTTTCCCTTAGAGCCTTAGCTTAGAGTTTTAATTTGAGTTCTAGTTTAGTTTAGTTTTAGTTAAGATCTTATAATTTTAGCTTAGATTTTTTTTGTTAGAGTTCTAGTTTAGTTTAATTTTAGCTAAGAGTTTGATTTTTTTACCTATGAGTTTCAGTTAGAGTTCTAGTTTAGTTTTAGTTAAGAGTTTAGAGTTTTTAGCTTAGAGTTTTTGTTGAAGTTCTAGTTTAGTTTAGTTTTAGTTAAAAGTTTAGAGTTTTAGCTTAGAGTCTTAGCTTAGAGTTTTAGTTTTAGTTCTAGTTTATTTTAGTTTTAGTTAAGAGTTTGATGTTTTACCTTTTAGTTTCAGTTAGAGTTCTAGTTTAGTTTAGTTTTAGTTAATAGTTTTTATTTCTTATAATATAGTATTATATTATATTTTTTGTTGAATTTCTAGTTTAGTTTAGTTTTAGTTAATAGTTTAGAGTTTTAGCTTAGAGTCTTAGCTTAGAGTTTTTGTTAGAGTTCTAGTTTATTTTAATTTTATTTTAGAGTTTAGAGTTTTAGCTTAGTCTTAGCTTAGAGTTTTTTTGTTAGAGTTCTAGTTTAGTTTAATTTTAGTTAAGAGTTTGATTTTTTTACCTTTGAGTTTCAGTTAGAGTTTTAGTTTAGTTTTAGTTAAGAGTTTGATGTTTTACCTTAGAGTCTTAGCTTAGAGTTTTAATTTTAGTTATAGTTTAGTTTAATTTTAGTTAAGATTTTAGAATTTTAGCTTAGAGTTTTTTTTGTTAGAGTTCTAGTTTAGTTTAATTTTAGATAAGAGTTTGATTTTTTTACATATTAGTTTCAGTTAGAGTTCTAGTTTAGTTTTAGTTAAGAGTTTAGAGTTTTTAGCTTAGAGTTTTTATTGAAGTTCTAGTTTAGTTTAGTTTTAGTTAATAGTTTAGAGTTTTAGCTTAGAGTCTTAGCTTGAAGTTTTTGTTAGAGTTCTAGTTTAGTTTAATTTTATTTAATAGTTTGTGTTTTACATTTGAGTTTCAGTTAGAGTTATAGTTTAGTTTAGCTTTATTTAATAATTTAGAGTTTTTATCTTATAGTCTTAGCTTATAGTTTTTGTTGAAGTTATAGTTTAGTTTATTTTTAGTTAATAGTTTAGATTTTTATCTTATAGTTTTATATTAGATTTTTTTTTATATTTATAGTTTATTTTAATTTTATTTTAGAGTTTAGAGTTTTAGCTTAAACTTAGCTTAGAGTTTTTTTGTTAGAGTTCTAGTTTAGTTTAATTTTAGTTAAGAGTTTGATTTTTTTACCTTTGAGTTTCAGTTAGAGTTTTAGTTTAGTTTTAGTTAAGAGTTTGGTGTTTTACCTTAGAGTCTTAACTTATAGTTTTAATTTGAGTTCTAGTTTAGTTTAGTTTTAGTTAAGATTTTAGAATTTTAGTTTAGAGTTTTTTTGTTAGAGTTCTAGTTTAGTTTAATTTTAGCTAAGAGTTTGATTTTTTTACCTATGAGTTTCAGTTAGAGTTCTAGTTTAGTTTTAGTTAAGAGTTTGGTGTTTTACCATAATGTCATAGCTTAGAGTTTTTAGTTAGAGTTATAGTTTAGTTTAGTTTTGGTTAAGAGTTTAGAATTTTAGCTTATAGTCTTAGTTTAGAGTTTGTTTCTAGAGTTCTAGTTTATATTAGTTTTAGTTAAGAGTTTAGAGTTTTTGTTGAAGTTTTAGTTTATTTTACTTTTAGTTAATAGATTAGAGTTTTAGCTTAGAGTCTTAGCTTAAAGTTTATGTTAGAGCGGAATTTTATTTTATTAATAGTTAAGAGTTTAGGGTTTTAGCATAGAGTCTTAGCTTAGAGTTTCAGTTGGAGTTCTAGTTTAGTTTACATGTAGTTAAGAGTTTAGAGTTTTATCTTTGATACCTAGCTTAGATTTTTAGTATAGTTTAGTTTTAGTTAAGATTTTAGAATTTTAGCTTAGAGTTTTTTTTTGTTAGAGTTCTAGTTTAGTTTAATTTTAGCTAAGAGTTTGATTTTTTACCTCTGAGTTTCAGTTAGAGTTCTAGTTTAGTTTTAGTTAAGAGTTTAGAATTTTAGCTTAATGTCTTAGCTTAGAGTTTTATGTTATTTTAAGGATATATTATACGTGCGCGCACGTAACCTCGTCTAAATGAACCTTAAAAAATGAAATAAAGCTATGTCGACTTTGCATTTTGATATTAAATATATCCCTAAAATAACTTATGGAGTTACCATACGAAGGTCAAAAGTATGGCTCGTGAGGGGATCGAACCCTCGACCTTCGCGTTATTAGCATGACGCTCTAACCAACTGAGCTAACAAGCCATTAAGAATATTTTCACTCTAACACTTAGATTTTGTTAATTTTAATCTATGTATCTGATAAAAAGGATGTTGATGTAGAATTTAATCTGACTGATACTTAGATTTTGCCAATTTTAACCAACGAAACCGATGAAGGATGTTGTTAAAGCATTTATTCATTCTGATATTTAAATTTTGTCAATTTTTATTCGATGCATCTGACAAAGGATGTTGATAAAAAAATTGTTCACTCTGACCCTTAGATTCTGTCAATTTTTTTCAATGTATCTGGCATAGGATGTTGATAAAAAAAAATTATTCACTCTGATGCTTATATTTTGTCAATTTTATATGCTAGTTTGGACTAAACTTCAACTCTAACTAAATCTCTAAGCTACGATTCTATGCTAAAGCTATAACTCTTAACTAAAACTAAACTAAAAAATAACTCTAATTAAGACTCTAAGCTAAGACTCTAAGCTAAAATTATAAATTCTTAACTATAACTAAACTAAACGGAACTTCAACCCTAACTAAAACTCTAATCTAAGACTTTAAGGTAAAACTCAAAACTCTTAACTAAAACTAAACTAAACTAGAACTCTAAATAAAACAATAAGCTAAGAATTTAATGTAAAATTCTAAACTCTCAACTAAAACTAAACAAAGATATAACTATAACTAAAACTCTAATATATGACTACAAGATAAAACTCAAAACAAAGAGCAAGAATTAAAAGTAACTTCAAGGATAAGTAAAATTCCAATCTACGACTCTAAGTTGGAACTCTCAACACTTAACTAAAATAAACTATAAGTTCAAAAAATCTAAGATATTACTCTACGATAAAATATCTCAATTCTTAACTATTACTAAACTAAAATTCAACAAAAACTCTAACCTATGACTCTATGATAAAACTCTAAACTCTTAACTAAACTAAACTAGAACTATAACAAAAACTCTGAACTATGACTCTAAGCTAAAAACTCTAAATTCTTAACTATAACTAAACTAAACTTCAACTCTAACTATAACTCTAAGCTAATACTCTAAGCTAAAACTCTAAACTCTTAACTAAAACTAAACTAAACTAAAACTCTAACAAAAACTCTAAGATAAGAAACTAATCGAAAACTATAAACTCTTAACTAAAACTAAACTAAGCTATAGCTTCAACAAAAGCTGTAATTTATGAATCTAAGAAAAAAACTCTAAACTCTTGACTAAAACTAAACTAAACTAGAAATCTAACAAAAGCTCTAAGTTATGAATCTAATCAAAAACTCTAAACTCTCAACTAAAACTAAACTAAACTAGAACTCTAACTAAAACTCTAAGGTATGACTCTACGGTAAAACACCAAACTCTTAACTATTACTGAACTAAACTTCAAATGTAACAAAAAATCTAAGCTATGACTCTAAGTTAAAACTATAAACTATAAACTAAAAAGAAATAAAACTTAAACGAAATCTATAAGCTAAGAATAAATTTTTAAAAATAAAATATCAAATAAACCTAAAATAAATTCGAAATATAAAAAAAAAACTCTATGCTGAGACTGTAAGCTGAAATTACAAAGTATCAACCAAAACTAAAATAAAAAAGAAATAAACAAAAAAAATCTAAGATAATACCCTGAGGTAAAAATACCAACTCTTAACTAAAACTAAACTATAACTATAACTTAAACTCAGAGTTAAAAAATCAAACTCTTAACTAAAATTAAACTAAACTAGAACCCTAAAAAAAAAAAACTCTAAGCTAAGACTCTAAGGTAAAACACCAAACTCTTAACTAAAACTAAACTAGAACTCTAGCTGTAACTCTAAGGTAAAACATCAAACTATTAACTAAAACTAAACTAGAACTCTAATTGAAACTCAAAATTAAAAAAATAAAACTCTTAACTAAAATTAAATTAAACTAGAAGTCTAACAGAAAAACTCTAAGCTAAAACTCTAAACTCTTAAATAAAATTAAACTAAACTAGAACTCTAACAAAAATTCTGAGCTAAGACTCTAAGCTAAAATTCTAAACTCTTAACTAAAACTAAACAAAACTAGAACTCTAACTAAAACTCTAAGCTAAAACTCCAAGGTAAAACGATAAACTCTTAACTAAAAGTAAACTAAACTAGACCTCTAACTGAAACTCAAAGTTAAAATATAAAAATCTTAAATAAAATTAAAATAAACTATAACTATAACAAAAACTCTAAGCTAGTACTCTAAGGTAAAACTCTAAACTATTAAATAAAAATAAAATAAACTCGACTCTAGGCTAAGACTCTAAACTCTTAATTAAAAATAAACTAAAACTATAACTCTAACAAAAACTCTCTGCAATGACTCTATGCTAAAACTCTAAACTCGTAACTAAACTAAACTAAACTGAAATTCTAAGCTATGTCTCTAAGGTAAAACTCTAAACTCTTAACTACATGTAAACTAAACTAGAACTCTAACAAAACTCTAAACTAAGAATCTATGCTAAAACTCTAAACTCGTAACTAAAACTAAACTAAACTAAAATTCAAAGCTAGGACTCTAAACTCTTAAATAAAACTAAACTAAACTAGAACTCTAACAAAAACTCCAAGCTATGAGTTTAAGCTAAAACTCTAAACTCTTAGCTAACTAAACTAAACTAGAACTCTAATTAAAACTCTAAGTCTAAGCTAAAACTCTAAAACTAAACTAGAACTTCAACAAAAAACTTTAAACTAAGACTCTAAGCTACAAACACTAAACTCTTAACTAAAACTAAACTAAACTAGAACTCAAACAAAAACTCTAAGCTAAGACTCTAAGCTAAAAACTCTAATCTCTTAACTAAAACTAAAATAAACTTCAACTCTAACAAAAACTCTAAGCTAAGACTCTAAGCTAAAACTCTAAACTCTTAACTAAAACTGAACTAAACTAGAACTTCGACAAAAACTCTAGACTATGACTCTCAGCTAAAAACTCTAAACTCTTAACTAAAACTATACTAAACTAGAACTCTAACAAAAACTCTAAGCTAAGACTCTAATCTAAAATTCTAAACTCTTAACTAAAACTAAACTATAATTATAACAAAAACTCTTAGATATGAATATGGGCTAAACATATAAACTATTAACTAAAAATAAACTAAACTAGAACTCTAACAAAAACTCTCAGCTAAGACTATAAGCTAAAATTCTAAAATTTTAACTAAAACTAAACTAAATTAAAATTCTAAGATATGTCTCTAAGGTAAAACTCTAAACTCTTAACTACATGTAAACTAAACTAGAACTCTAACAAAACTTTAAACTAAGACTCTATGCTAAAACTCTAAACTCTTAACTAAAACTAAACTAAACTAAAATTCTAAGATAGGTCTCTAAGGTAAAACTCCAAACTCTTAACTAAAACTAAAATAAACTAGAACTCTAACAAAAAAATAGAAGCTTAGACATTAAGTTAAAACACCAAAATCTTAACTAAAACTAAACTAGAGCTCTAAGTGAAACTCATAGGTAATAAATCAAACTCTTAGCTAAAATTAAACTAAACTAGAACTCTAACAAAAAAACTCAAAGCTAAAATTCTAAAATCTTAACCAAAACTAAAATAAACTCGAACTCTAACATAAAACTCTAAGCTAAGACATTAAGCTAAAATTCTAAACTCTTAACTAAAAGTAAACTATAACTCTAACTGAAACTCAGATTTAAAAAATCAAACTCTTAGCTAAAATTAAACTAAACTAGAACTCTAACAAAAAAAAACTCTAAGCTAAAATTCTAAAATCTTAACTAAAACTAAACTATACTAAAACTCTAAGCTAGGTCTCTAAAATAAAACTCTAAACTCTTAACTACATGTAAACTAAACTAGAACTCCAACAGAAACTCTAAGCTAAGACTCTAAGCTAAAACTCTAAACTATTAACTATTAATAAACTAAACTTCAACTCTAACATAAAGTCTAAGCTAAGACTCTAAGCTAAAACTCTAAAGTATTAACTAAAAGTAAAATAAACTAAAAATTCAACAAAAACTATAAACTCTTAACTAAAACTAAAATAAACTAGAACTCTATAAAAAAACTCTAAGCTAAGACTCTAAGCTAAAATTCTAAACTCTTAACCAAAACTAAACTAAACTAGAACTCTAACTAAAAACTCTAAGCTATGACATTAAGGTAAAACACCAAACTCTTAACTAAAACTAAAGTAGAGCTCTAACTGAAACTCATAGCTTAAAAAATCAAACTCTTAGCTAAAATTAAACTAAACTAGAACTCTAACAAAAAAACTCTAAGCTAAAATTCTAAAATCTTATATAAAACTAAACTAAACTAGAACTCAAATTAAAACTCTAAGTTAAGACTCTAAGGTAAAACAACAAACTCTTAACTAAAACTAAAATAAAACTCTAACTGAAACTCAAAGGTAAAAAAATCAAACTCTTAACTAAAATTAAACTAAACTAGAACTATAACAAAAAAACTCTAAGCTAAGTTTAAGCTAAAACTCTAAACTCTAAAATAAAATTATCATAAACTAGAACTCTAACAAAAACTCTAAGCTAAGACTCTAAACTATTAACTAAAACTAAACTAAACTAGAACTTCAACAAAAACTCTAAGCTAAGACTCTAAGCTAAAAACTCTAAATTCTTAACTAAAGATAAAATAAAATATAACTAAAACTTAAAATCAACTTTAAAACATAAAACTATTAAATAAAACTAAACTAAACTAGAACTCTAACAAAAACTCTAAGCTAATACTGTAAGATAAAACTCTAAACTATTAACTAAAACTAAACTAAACTAGAACTTCAATAAAAATTCTAAGCTAAAAACTCTAAAATCTTAACTAAAACTAAACTAGAACTCTAACTGAAACTCATAGGTAAAAAAAGTCAAACTCTTAGCTAAAATTAAACAAAACTAGAACTCTAACAAAAAAAACTCTAAGCTAAAATTCTAAAATCTTAACTAAAACTAAACTAAACTAGAACTGAAATTAAAACTCTAAGCTAAGACTCTAAGGTAAAACATCAAACTCTTAACTAAAACTAAACTAAAACTCTAACTGAAACTCAAAGGTAAAAAAATCAAACTCTTAACTAAAATTAAACTAAACTAGAGCTCTAACAAAAAAACTCTAAGCTAAGACTAAGATAAAACTCTAAACTCTAAAATAAAATTAAAATAAACTAGAACTCTAACAAAAACTCTAAGCTAAGACTCTAAGCTAAAACTCTAAACTATTAACTAAAACTAAACTAAACTAGAACTTCAACAAAAACTATAAGCTAAGAATATAATCTAAAAACTCTAAATTCTTAACTAAAACTAAACTAAACTAGAACTCTAACTGAAACTCAAAGGTAAAACATCAAACTCTTAACTAAAATTAAACTAAACTAGAACTCTAACAAAAACTCTAAGCTAAGACTCTAAGCTAAAACTCTAAACTATTAACTAAAACTAAACTAAACTAGAACTTCAACAAGAACTCTAAGCTAAAAACTCTAAACTCTTAACTAAAACTAAACTAGAACTCTAACTGAAACTCATAGGTAAAAAAATCAAACTCTTAGCTAAAATTAAACTAAACTAGAACTCTAACAAAAAAACTCTAAGCTAAAATTCTAAAATCTTAACTAAAACTAAACTAAACTAGAACTCAAATTAAAACTCTAAGCTAAGACTCTAAGGTAAAACACCAAACTCTTAACTAAAACTAAACTAAAACTCTAACTGAAACTCAAAGTTAAAAAAATCAAAATCATAAAAAAAATTAAAATAAACTAGAACTCTAACAAAAAAAACTCTAAGATAAGACTAAGCTAAAACTCTAAACTCTAAAATAAAATTAAAATAAACTAGAACTCTAACAAAAACTCTAAGCTAAGACTCTAAGATAAAACTCTAAACTATTAACTAAAACTAAAATAAACTACAACTTCAAAAAAAACTCTAAGCTAAGACTCTATGCTAAAAACTCTAAATTCTTAACTAAAACTAAACTAAACTAGAACTATAACTTAAAATAAAATTTAAAAAATAAAAATATTAAATAAATTTAAAATAAAATATAAATCTAAAAAAAAATATAAGATATTAATCTAAGTTAAAACTATAAAATCTTAAATAAAAATAAAATAAAATAAAAATTAAACAAAAAATCTATGATAAAAACTCTAAACTCTTAACTAAAACTAAACAAGAACTCTAACTGAAACTCAAAGTTAAAACATCAAACACTTAACTAAAATTAAAGTAAACTAGAACTCTAAGAAAACGCGGCGTATTCCTGCGGCTCATCCCTGCGGCGCATTCCCGCGGCGCATCCCTGTAGCGCGTTTCCTGACCTGTGGCATATCCTCCTGCGGCGCATCCCCATTCGGCGCTTTCCGTGCCCGCGGCGCTTCTCGGGGCCCGGGGGACCTTTGATGACCGGGGGAGGGCCTTTGGGGGTCCGGGGGCCCTTTGGGGGTCCGGGGGCCCTTTGAGGACCAGAGGAGGGCCTTTGAGGGTCTGCGGAGGGCGTTTGGGGGGGTGGGGCTCTGTGGGAGCTTGGGGGACCTTGGAGTCCGGGGGGCTACCTTCGGGGTTGGGGTAGAGGGATTGGAACCCTTTAGGGTTGGGGTAGAGGACCTCACAACACTGTTCAAATGGAACTTGTGTATTATAACGACCACAGAGTTTCACCCTCAAATTCTCTTCTAAAACCTTTCCTAAAATCTTCTTTCAAAATGTCTCTAACTGTTTCGCCGAAATAGTTCCATAAAATGGATAAAACGGTTTCGCCCAAATAATCCCTAAACGTAAATTCAGCGTGTTCCTATTGTTTTTGGCATCTCTGCGCTAATGCATTTCAAATTAATAAGAAACCTGATTCCCGCACGAAAACAATTCATCGCTAAGATGTTTCTTGGATAACTGATTCCATGGCGTTTGGTTATTAATATCTTTTGGAGTTCGACCAAAAGAGTTGTTTCCGAGGCAAAGACATTAATGACTTGGATCTATTCCTGGAGAAATGTTGACAGTACCTGTCAGACATTATTAAACTTTGCATGGAAACAATTTGATTAATGATTGACAGTACCTGTCAGACATTATTAAACTTTGCCCGGAAACAATTTGATTAATGACTGACAGCACAGGTGTTCCAAATTCCCAATCGATTACGCAATCAATTTCCCAGAAATCCATTTCCCCTAGGGACTCTATGCCCATATTAGGAGTCCCGTCACGAGTAGCACCCCCCCTTCTACTCACGGTATGATTTATAAAACGATCAGAAATTAGATTTAAAAAACAAATTCTTTCAAATCAAGGTAAGGGGTGATATCAAAATTTTAAAAGAACAAAAGTTATTCTCTATATGAGGAGGGCTGTCCTGACCCCCCCCCCTTTTCTATACTAAATTTTCATTTGTTTTACAGTTACACCTTACAAACTTTAGCGTAGAGACCGGGTTGAGGAGGGAGCAGCTCCTCTATACACGGGATAATTTGTGTTTCGTTTAGGTTCTAATAATGCTGCTTAATTTCATTAGAATATTTTTAAGTAACAGGGTCATATAATTTCATTATTTCATGTAATATTCAGTGATTTACATAGCGTGTTATTCCTAGGAAAAAGATAGTTGCATTTCGATCGAGAAACGCCTTTTCTTCCTTTTGCTTTCTATGTAACTTATTTTACCTAAGTCTCAAAGACCAAATTTACACGCCATAATCATTTTTGTCACCCTGTCATGTTTGTATTGTCGTTTGTTGATAACTAACCAAAGAAACTGTCAATCCACAAAAAATATATAGTGTACCCTCTAATGAGAATACAGAACCCACACGAGCAATTGATTGAGAAATACTTGTTCAGCTCCAGATACTCATTGTATAATTAACCTTGATTATTTTCAGAGCTGAAGATCGGTGATTGGCAGAGAGCTATCGACATTATCTACACTACATTACGCTGCTGATCCTGCCTTTGAGAAGAACTTAAAAACGACGTTCAGAAATTATCTCTGAATGTCAAGAATCAGAAAGGTAACCCTTCAAGCGTGGGGTACCAATTCATAAAACTTAGAGGGTACAAAATCTATTTTTCAAAATCTACGGGGGGGGAGGGCAATTTTTTCAAAAATATTCTAAAAGCGGTTTTTCCAAAGAAAATTTTCAGAATCTTGGGGGGGGGCAGTTATATTTTGTTCGTTTTTTTCAATGGAATTAAAAAAAAACGTGCTTACAAAGAAAATACCAAAAAGGTTATCTTCAAAATCTAGGGGGAGGGGGCAGTTTTTTAATTTTCTTCAGTGAAATTTTCAAACTTTAGGGTGGGGGGGGGCAAATTTTTTCAATGAAATTCTATAGACTGTGTTATCATTGGCAGTACCAAAAAGGTTATTTTAAAAATATAGGGGAGGGGCAGGGGCAATTTCCTCATTGAAATTCTAAAAATCGCGTTTCCAAAAAATACAAAAAACTATTATTTTAAAAATCTGGCGAGGGAGGGGGGGGATTTATTGTGTTTTTTTTTAAATGAAATTCAAAAAACGTGTTTCCAAACCAAATGCCAAAAGGGTATTTACAAAATCTGGAGGGAGAAAATTTTGTTGTTTTACCCTTTTTTCAACGAAATTCTAAAACAGCGTGTTTCCAAAGAAAATACCAAAAAGGTCATTTTTAGAATCTGGGGGGGGGGAATTTTATTGTTTCGTGTATTTTTAATGAAATTCTAAAAGAACCTGCTTAAAAAGAAAATACTAAGATGTACTTTTCAAAATCTAGGGTGGGGGGATTTTTTTTATGTTTTTCAATGAAATTCTAAAAAACGGTGTTTCCAGAGAATACCAGAAAGGTTATTTTCAAAACCCGGGGGAGGAATCTAGCCCTTCTGCCCCAGGATTGGCTCCTCGGGTTACAGCAACAATGACATTTGGAACATACAGCTGCTGGCAGATTTTTGTCAGCATGTTGTAAATATTGACGTGCTGAAGAGAAGAAATCAAATTACACAAAATATCCAGCTTGATATGGAAGATTTTTTTTCCGAGGCTGATAGAGAATTGTATTTTCTTCTGTGCCTTCTATAGCCTATTCCAATTAGTGCTCAAGTAATGAGGGGATACAGTGCCAAAGGAAAAAAATTGCATCTTAGAAATCGTACGTCTGTGGGAAAGTTCTGACAGTGACACTGATGAGGATACGGGGGAGATCTCTAGGGCCTCCCCTCAAATCCTAACCTTCCTTAATTTTGTTGGCACTTCTTATCCCAATTACCAAATTAAATTTGTTTCTTTTTTGTTATTCCCAAAACCCTGGGTACGTGCCTGATTTTGATTAGTGCCAATGAATTAGTCCATTAAGAATTTAGTCAATAATTGAAGACTTTAAATTGAAGGTATTCTGTGTATCCTTAAGATCAAGGGTATTACTATAAAATTTTCCATTTCATTAATTTGTCTAGTTTAAAAAATGACACGATTTTTCCTCCATTTCTTCTATAGCCTATTGCAGCGTCTATGAAATCAGAAAAGAGAGTGCGGTACTTAAATAAAAAATTTAATTAAAAAAATTGGTTATCAAATAAAAGTACAAGTTTTTTTAACTGAAAGTAAGGAGCAACATTAAAACTTAAAACGAACAGAAATTATTCCGTGTGTGAAAGGGGATGTCCCCTCCTCAACGCCTCGCTCTTTACGGTAAAGTTTTCATTGTTTTAAAAAATAGCGTTGTGAGAAAGAGTCAAACTATAGCGTAAAGAGCGCGGCGTTGAGGCGGGGACACCCCCTTTCATATACGGAATAATTTCTGTTCGTTATAAGTTTTAATGTTGCTCCTTACTTTCAGTTAAAAAATTCTTTTTTTATTTATTTAATTTTGAAAGTTTTTGAATTAATGCAGCTTTGATTTTGGCTCGCCGTACATGAATAATTAAAACAAAATTTACATATTAGTTTTACTTTTATTTGGTTAAATGGCTTTCTCGAAAGTTGTTAACTTTTAATTACGAAGGTTTTTATTAGTAATAAAAGTAGAATGGGGGGTAAAGGTCCCATTGCTCACCCCTGCTGCCATCTACAATTTAGTTTAATGCTGACGGGACATAATTTATTCAAGGATTATCGATCGAGTCTACTGGGGGTCAAGGTCAATCGATCTGTTGTTGTTTGGCCACGTGTAATGACATGAGGGGTTATTTACATAATCGATGGGGGAATTATTGATTCACGAAGGGGGAATTATGAAACAATATGGTCATAGAGTCCCTAGGGAGAAAGATTACGTAATCGCTCAATGACCTCTTTTTCCAAGATCGATTTATTTGTTGTTTCTATGTGTAATAACTCCGGAAGGAAGGTTTCACATGCGCATTGAATTCTAACGGGAACAATGTTATTGATCTAGGAGTCGAGGGGGACGTGGATTTCCAAGAACTTGATTGTGTAATCGATTGGGAATTTTATTGATCCGATAACGGGAAACAGTTAGATCACGTGTTTCCTTCTCAGCCAATCAGAGGGCTTGTTTACATATTAGCGGCGGTGGGAATATAAGGAAGGGATTTTTGCTATAGTTTTATTAGTCTGTGAATAGAATTCACTAAGTTTTTAGTTAGCAGAGTAATAACATGAGTGAACAAGTTGAGTTAGAAATATCCTTTTATTGCAACTGTTCTATTTGTAAAGGACATTTTCATGATTTTGATTATTCACATGAACCTACTGAATGTTTAGATAGCTTAGAGGCAGAGACGGATGAGAAGAATCTGGAGGAAACGAGAAGAAAAATTATATGTGACATGGAGAGAAATTTATATCGATTGCAAGTAAGCTCAGATAAAAGAAGGATTGATATGATAGAAAAGGAGGATCAAAAGAAGAGACTGGTAAAGAGGGCTTTCTCTATAGTGTAAAAGACAGCAGTGAAAACCCAAGGAAAAATGTGTATAGTGCAAGATATAACTCGGATTATTATGATGATTATGCTCCAAGAGAAGAGAGAAAGTGGCCCTTTAAGAGACACCATAAGAGGTCATTCTACGAAAAGGATTCTAAACAACGGAAACCATAGTGGAAGTGTTCTCATATACCATTTTACGATAAATCCCATTTTTGATATGCTTGAAAAGTTTTATACAATAATCATACAATAAATTTGTTTCTGCTATTTTTATTTTCTCATACTAGATATGTATAGAATAAGGATACCAGCAGAGACTTCTGTACATGAATAGTTCAGTTTCATTAAATCACTCCAAAGAGTAGGCCTCCTATCAGTCCACAGCCAAGTTTTTATCAATGTTATAAAAAAAATCCTTCTTCTATATATTTTTATTCAACTGTCAAATCAATATATAATACTTTTTAAATATATGACCTCATCATCCTCCACTAACTCGTCCTAAATGGTAATTTCTTCAATTTGAGGTGACGCTATTGTAAGTAGTTGAATGCTATCGTCATCATCATTGTATGTTTCGATATTACTCAGAGTGGGCATATTAACATATAGACGATCATCATCTTCGACACACAGTCTCCCTGAGGGTCCCCTCCTCACCAAATCATCTGATGTATACGATAGTCAAGATGATGTATAATGAACTTCTACCACGTCGTCGTCATTATCTGAACTAACAATCTCAGATTTACACAAAAGAAGCTCCTCACTTTCTGTGAGCTCCCACTCGGTCCGTACATCCTAAAAAGGTCGAGAACACTATGGTCAAAAGCTCTGTTGAAATTTATAGTCTTTATTAATATACTGAGGTGTGTTAAATAAACGTAATAAACATGGTTACATTTTATTTTTCATTCCATCTATAAATTTTCATGTCTAAAATTAATAAATTATCAAGAGTTTGGTTTATTTTTGTTCTTTTTAAATAATAAGCGAGAGTTAATTTCATTGATAGAAGGAAGTACGAGATTGAATGTCTGTGATAAAAACAGGAAAAAAACCCTTTCCATGAACAATGATTTTCAATGAAACGTAAAGAGATACGACAATAAATCAAAGAGAGCAGAAATAAAGTTGAGTTATTGTTTAAACGTAAATTTTCTGTAAACATACTTCTAATTAATCACTTCTAAAAAGGTAAGTATAGACCGCTCATCCTCTATGGTGGGGGAGCATACACAGATGTGTCCTTCTCGGTCGACTAGGTGATGTAGTGAGTTATTTTTAATAGGAGTACATTATTTTTGAAGATTTAAATGAATCAGATTAGTTAAACAAAACTTATAAATAAAAATTCTATTAACAGTTAATTTTGTACCGACTACATAAATATTTAAGACCAAGTGTACCACGATGCACCATTGTGGTCTGAAAAATTCAAAAACTCAGAAACTCAATACATAGTTTTCGATAATTTCTAGTCGATTACTATCTAAGAATTTTATTTCTACAACACTTAGACCTTCCTTAGGTTGAAGTGCTGTTTTACACCACAAAATGGTAGAAAATCCTGCTTTACTTGAGTACATTATACGTTTTGCCTCTTACAATTTGCCCCATTAGCTTGATATGTTATCTCGAGAGAAAAAAAACTACCAAATAAACACGCAGACTAAACTTGATGAAACTTATATATTTGAAATCAGCATTTAAAGCTGATTCTTTGATGTATCTATTGGTATCAAAATTCCGTTTTCTAGAGTTTCGGATACCATTGAGCTGGCTCGCTCCTTACTAACACTTCGTTACCACGAAATGTTTTATTAATTAAAAACTTTCCACAAAATAAGTTTTTCAAAGAAAAGTAAAGAGCTACTACATTAAATCAAAGATGAGCAGACATAAAGTTAAATAATTGTTCAAACGTAAACTTATGTCCAATGCCATAATAGTTAAAGTGACAAAAACTCTTTCCCACAAGAGGACACTTTTCAACTAAAAGTAAAGAACTACTAAATCAAAGATATGATGAAATAAAAGCGAATAATTGTTCAAACTTAAACTTATGTTTAACGATAAACTTATTAGAGTGATAAAAAACTTTTTCTCACAAGAGGACACTTTTCGAGTAAAAGTAAAGAGCTACCAGACTAAACCAAAGACATGATGAAATAATAACGAATAATTGTTCAAACTTAAATTTTCTGTATTACGGGAATAGTTTATTTTCGAACCATTATATCTACCAAAGGTTCAATACCTGAGTTAAACTAAGAGGTTTCAATTTCAGGAAAAAATTACATTTTGACAACATTTGACAATTTACCAAATTTAAAGTTTTGTTTAGTTTCAAAATGTTTTCTGTCACTCATCATCTTTTAATCATTCACAAACAATGCTAAAGAAAACCACTTCCCACGGTTTATTGATTTTAAATTATTAAGAAGGCTATTATTTCATTGAACTATACATTTTTGATTTTTTAATTTTCATGCTTTTGATAAGTATCTTGTCCTTTTGGTGTAAATTGCAGCTGAAGGCTTATCGCAAAATCACTGTTTCAAGCTTTTTCATAATTAAAGGATATGAATTAGAACCACGGGAACGTAATTTCGTCGTATTTTGCTTATTTTCGTTGGAAAAAACACTGAAAAACCATATTAAGAGCTATATTTATGAGTCTTTCACTGAAAATTCCTTTTTCGTACCAATACCTGACCCCCCTAATTAAAGGATATGAATTAAAACGATGGGAACGTATTTTCGTCGTATTTTGCTTATATTCGTTTGAAAAAACACTGAAAAACCATATTAAGAGCTATATTTATGAGTCTTTCACTGAAAATTCCTTTTTCGTACCAAGTCCTGACCCCCCTAATTAAAGGATATGAATTAGAACCATGGGAACGTAATTTCATCGTATTTTACATTTCCCACAAGAGGAACACTTTTCGAGTAAAAGTAAGAGCTACTTTCGTACCAAGTCCTGACCCCCCCAATTAAAGGATATGAATTAGAACCATGGAAACGTATTTTCATCGTATTTTGCATTTCCCACAAGAGGAACACTTTTCGAGTAAAAGTAAAGAGCTACCAGACTAAACCAAAGATATGATGAAATAATAACGAATAATTATTCAAACTTAAATTTTTTTAATATCTCTGACACAAACTTTTACAGTGTTGAAAAATAGTGAAAAAGAAAAGACTAAAAAACATTGGAAGAAATAGATTGGTAGTAAAAATTGCTTACATTTGCATAATCCGTCGGGGCTTGGACATCCGACGGACCAGGTAACTTGTGTTGGAGGGCGGGCGGGGCGGCAGCGCTATGTTCTTGCGCGGCTGGGCCGGCTATTTCACAATCTTGCGTAGCTTCGGCATTGTAGTTATCCGACCACTCTCTCATAAGTTTTCTGCCAGGCCGCATTGGGGCTGGCACTGATAGGGCTGCCTCACGCTCTCTGGCTTTCTTGGAAGGAGGGGGCACGCATTCTTCATAATTTACCTTAAAAAGAAGAGAAAAAAGTTAGTATTGAAATAATTTGCCCCTTTTCACAGAAGGAAAGTTATTAAACATAAATATATATATATATATATATATAATATATATATATATATATATATATATATATATATATATATATATATATATATATATATATATATATATATATATATATATATATATATATATATATTGCGAAAACACACAAAAGTTAGAAAAAATACAAAATATTCCTTTATTACCTATGCAAAACGGCTAAAAATGAAGAATTCATACACATTTTCAACTAGCTAAGGGTAAGTGTTTTAAATATGAGCCATTCTGTTGCGAAAACACACGAAAG